>NW_023458581.1:191587-230534 GCF_013731165.1 Rhagoletis pomonella | reverse complement strand
TGCTTTAAGATTGAGCACTTTTCATATAGCTGGGTGACTTGGGTCACGAGATACAGACCAAAACGTGGACCCGGGTAAACTTAGGCTGTATTTGTTTAATATCGGCATAAAATGAAAGCTGTTATGTCAAAAGTATGCGGAAGCAAATAAAAAAAAAATTAAAAAATTCATGAATACCGTTTTAGTGAAAAATAAAATTGAGTAATGCGGACAGTTCTTTAATCTTCTTTAATATAAAAATTAATATAAAAATAAGTAGGGTTTTCCTTCCTGACGCTATAACTCCAGAACGCACGAACCGATTTTCACGGTTTTGCATTCGTTGGAGGTTTATAGCTAGGAAAATTCAGGAAAAATTTCAATAGAAAAGTATATGGTGTGTGAGTATCCCCCACGAAAATAAGTATGTTTCATTTAAAGTAGATGGTGCCATTGTTTAACAGCTATTCATTGTACTTTGCTCAGTTAATTTCATGTGACACTAGCGAATACCCGGCGTGCTTCGCTGCGCCTTAAAAGTAATTTTGTTTTGTTACTCCCTCTCACAACATTTGAAAATATTATTTAATATTGCTGTACATATTTGTATAGTAGGGAGATTTTTTCAAATTATATAAATATACGTTATTTGAATATTGAATCAATACACGTTTGAGGAAAGGGTGCGATAGTAGACTCCAGTTATAAGATTATAAATTAAATTTCCAAGAGAAAGTCGGTTCTTTACATATTTTCTAATTACCTTCGAAAATATATTAACTCAAAAAAAAAATAAACAATGCTTCATAGATCGATTTTTTTAAATCTAACTTCATAAAGTTCTTTAAAAATATTTTGTAAATGAGGCCATAAGAGCTTAGGGGGAGAGTTACAACACAAAAATACATTTAAGGCGCAGCGAAGCACGCCGGGTAATTGCTAGTAAATATATAAAATATTGTTAAGTAATAATTTGCTTCATTTTTATATACATATCTGTGTTCATATGGAATAGTAGCTTATGTCAAAGGCTGGCTTTAGTATAATGCGGCAACCGCAGCCTACGATTTATATTTAAAAAAAAAAAAATCAAAGAGGCTGCTCTGTAATACCATTCGAAAGAGAAATGCGATGCAATAGGCAATTACCACTGTTTTACATAAGTACGAAGGCTTTGCTATTACTTCTACCACTGACGACAATGCATATATGTATAGGTGCATTTATAGCGTAATTCCTTGGAAAAGCGAAAAAACATCTTCCATACAACGCCCTAAAAAGTTTTCAGGATAAGCTGTTCTGAGTGATCGCGAATGGAGCACCCGCATCGTTTATCTCATTTATGTAAGTGCATACCCAAAACTCTTACAAAATAAAATTTTATGAAGAACGTACGTGTTTATAAAATATCTGGTGTTCAGGGAAATCCCAACTAAACCACACAACTTCGCACTTACCCAATAATAAATAAACGCAATAAATACCCTGCAAAAAGTGGGACTATGTTAAGTACTGGTACAGGACCACGCTACCTTGTAACCAACACTAGTAACCAAAATGGTCCAAATATATGGAAAAAATATGGTTACATTAACATTGCGATGTCATTGGACCTGACCACCTCTATGCATTCCAGTTGAGTGTTTTATCAAGAGTTACCCCCAGATATTTGGCTTCACTGGAAAATTCTATTTCTGTGCCGCTCAAAGTGTTTAGTCGTAGATAATCTCCTCCTTCGAGTAAATGGAACAATAATAGTCTTTGTAGGATTAATAGTTAGTCCTTTAACTTCACACCATTTATGTGTGATGCGTTGTTGCATGCGGTTGGTGATAGTTTCGTCATGAATCCCTGTTATACAGATTACCAGAACATCTGCGTAGCCTTGTGTATTAAGGCCTTGGCTGTTCAGTGTGAAAAGAAGTTTGTCTACAACAATTAGTCCACAAAAGGGGAGAGGGTACACCCCCTTGAAGGCATCGCCTTGTGGCTGTTATCGATTCCATCGTGCCTCCTAATTCCAAACTGATGTTTCATGTTCTTAATACCATGTTCTGACCGACAACGAAAAAACTTTAAAAACGAGTTTCGGGATTGTGGGCTGAAGGCTGTTCACACTGGCTGTTAGTGTTTTCGTTGACATTTCTTACATCTTTTGATTACAGTTTTGCTACAAAAAAAAAAAACCAAAATACTTTTACTTCATTTTCTTTTCATTTACAACCTTTTACTTTCATTCTTATTTTACTTTGGCCTGCCAATTAAGAATAAATCCGAAATGGCGTAATAAAGATGATAAAATATGACTTCCACTTCGATAAATAATCGAAAAAAAAACTAGTGAAGACACCGATAGAAATGAGTGGAACGTGAGTTTTCAAGTAGTTTTTAGCGAAAACTCGTTTTCGTTTGACAGATTTGTGATGTGTTATCAAAAGCCCCTGAAATATCAATGAAGTCACAAAGGGCTACGTTTTTACACTCCAGAGCCTTCTCAATGGCAGTCTCCGTGGATTTGCCTGGTTGGTAGGCCAACTGGTTCTTATTCAGAGGCCGTTCCCTTAGGTTGACTACAGGGATGTTGCGAATGTGGAATTTTAGACATCCGCGGATGCGAATGCGGATGCGGATGTTTAAACGCTAACATCCGCGGATGCGGATGCGAATGCGGATGTCAAGTATTTTTACACCCGAGCACACTTGTGCACAAGGGTATTATAAATTTGTTCACATAACGGTTGTTTGTAACAGGCAAAACGAATCGAGATAGATATAGACAAATATATACATTAATGATCAGAATGAAAAGAGAAATCGATTAAGCGGAGACTGTTTGTCCGTCCGTCCGTCCGTCTGTGTGCACGATAACTCGACTACAAATTGAGATATCTTAACGAAACTCGGAATCGGATCGGATCGGAAGATAACCACGTCCATCTCCCATATAAAGGTAGTTTTGAGAAATACGAAAAATGCGATATTTTAGTAACTACTGAAGCTTATTCACTCAAAATTAATATTTACAATCATTTTTAGGCGAAAAATAAGAATATTATAAATTTTTGGAAAATGGGCGTAGCCACGCCCACTTATGATTACATGTGTATATCTTGGGAACCGCTCCACCAATTTCTCCCAAACTTGGCACAGTTGTTGGCCTTCACAAAACATACCAAACGGCTTAGAATTGAAAAAATCGGATAATAACCACGCCCACATCCCATATAACGATAATTTAGAGAAATACGAAAGCTTCTATAAATCAGTAAATACTGAAGCTAATTTATTCAAAATTGATTTTTGCAATAATTCTTTAGCAAAAAATAGTCTTAAAATAAAAGGTTGGAAAATGGTCGTGACCCCGCCCACTTATAACCACATATGTGTATCTCGGTAACCGCTCGATCAATGTGTACCAAACTCGGTATGATTATTGTGGTTGCCACATAAAGGCAAAACGTTGAAAGTTTTGAAATCTGACTAAAATTACGCCAACTTTTCTATAACGGTAAATTTCAGAAATGTTTGAAACTTTGATATTTCGAAATTTTAGGAAGCTAATTTTACCCAAAATTGATACTAACAACAATCCCTTGAAAAGAAGTACCACTATTATGGAATTTTGGAAAATGGGAGTGGTGCCGCCCACATATATCTATATAAGTTTATCTATTATATCTAACTGAACGTTCTATCGAAGAGGTTTGAAATAGACGTAAAACCACCACTGCTTACCATGTAGCGGTAGTTTTCGGAAAGGTGAAAAAACTATATTGAATACTTGCGCCGGGTATTTAATGTTCGGCTCCGCCCGAACTTAGACTTTTTTACTTGTTAAGAAATAATTTAGGTGAGTAAATTAGGTGATTTAGTTAAATAAAAATGGAAAGGTTAGTAATTTTTAATAATGTTTTTTTTTAGTATTTGAATTTAAAAATTGGAACATTGTATTCAATAAAAAGTTTTTAAAGGGTCGTAAATCAAACCTGCGCCACTAAATAACTACTCGCTCGAGGTGAAAAACTTGAAAAACTTGAAACTTGACAAAATTGTAATTTCTTTTTGATTGACGCTGCACCAGTTGAGAGGTCTTTCAGTTGGATTTATTTTTTTTAATTGCGGTGCAATAATTCTTTATTGAGAATTGCATCGGGCTGCAAATGTCGGGTGTATCCTCCGTACTTCCATCTTCACAATCTTGTATCATGGCAAGATCGTTGTTTAAACACTGTTGTTTTACAAAGAATTCTTCATTCTCATTCTTTTGGTTGTTTCTGAATTTGGAGAACCTGTAACGTCAACAGCGTTTTTCGAGTTTAGTTTTTGTAATTCATTTTTAATCCTTTCTTCTGTGACTGAAATAGCTTTTAAGCAGAAATAACGAAAGAAGGTTACCACCACTATTTGTATTTTTTTATCATTTAATACTACAGAAATTCATATACCAGACCCAAGGTTTGTTCTATGGTAATTAATTAACATTTTTCAATGTTTTGCTTTGCTCGTTTAGACATTTCCTTCATTTGGTACCAAACTTGTTTAATTTGGATAAGCGGTTTGTTTATTATCCGGAAAAGACTTTTAATTGGGAATAAAAAATATTTGACCAAGTTTAACTGGTAAAAAAAACTGTTATTTTCGGTTACTTCAATATTCGCATTGGCAAAAGATCCGCATTGATTATTGCGAATGCGAAAGCGAATGCGAATGTTAAAATTAATGCGGAAGCTCCGCGGTTGCGAATGCGAATATTCGCAACATCCCTGGTTGACTACTCTGATGTACTGATCCAATATTTTCTCCATGCCTTTTAGGAGAAAGGAACTGAGGCCAGTTGGTCGGTAAGATGACGGTAATTGCTCTGGCTTACCCATTTTGAGCAGAAACACCTCCTTAACCTCAGACCATCTGCTGGGAATGTAATGTAAATGCCAACAAGAGCGAAACTCTATAGAGTTTTTAAAGGACCGGCTCTATGTGTTTAATTCCATGCTGAAGGAGACACGGATAGATTCCATCCGATCCTGGTGATTTGTATGGGCTAAGTGTTGATAAAGCCCATTGCACCCGTTCTACAGTGGTGAGCTTCGTAGCGACTGGTCGACAGTAGCCTGCTATACAGCCCGGGAAGAGAGTATCCAACAAGAGGCTGCTGGTCTCACCCGGATGCTGAGTGTAGCTCTTATCTGGTCTCTTAAGAGTGCCAATTGTATTACTATAATCCCTTGTTGGAGCTTTTTGAAGACGTACTGCCTCTGGGAGGCTATTTAATTCCTCACAGTGGTTTCGCCAGCTAGCTCGTTTGAATTTCCTCAACTCTTTGCTGTGGGAAGTTAGCGCAAGTTTATACGGATTCCAATCACCCGTATTTTTGCCCTATTGAATAGTTTTCTGGCCTGGCATCTCCTTTGCTCAAGCTTCTTACTGCACCAAGGCACATCTCGTTTGGATCTTACCTTTCCTTGAGGACAGCTACTGTTGAAAGCTATTACAATATCTGACTGAAGCTGTCCAGCTTCATTCTCAAGCTCCTGTTTAGTTATAATTGGGTGTTTGGGGCTGTTTCCGCCCTCTTCTATAATAAAGGGGGGACGAAAAGTTCAGCCATCAAAAATATGCTTTACAGTGCTATCTTTGTTGCTTCTTATCGCCTTAAGGATGGCATTCTGAATGGCCCTCAGTTCGTACGTCGACCAGATCGCAACCGGATAGTCCTCGGGGACTATATCGAGCTTCATCCCGCACAGTGCGTCCCTAAAGACAGGCTTGCCCCGGCCGTGGGCACTGTTACAGCCCCAGTTGGCTTAGCTCTCGCTGCGCCGTTGCATATATTTGGAGACGTTCTTTGGGGCTTGCTCCTGTGGAGTGGAGCTCTTTGATCGGCATCTTTTAGCCGATCTCTCCTTTTGAGGGGGCCGCTCCACTAAGCCGATCTCGCTCTCGAGCTTGGACGAGAGTATCATTTCCCGTCGTAGAGCCAAGCAGCTTCTGCTCATCCTCCGGCGAGCGTTTTGACGGGACTCGCAATGGCCATGTCCGGCCTTGTCTGTGAGCTGTTCAGCTCCATCTGGTTTTTGTAATATGTTTACTTTGTTTACGTTTTCCATTAGTGTTCCCACGAGTATTAGGGATAGTAGTACCGCTGGGACATAGCACCCACTATCTCGAGCGGGGTTTCTTACAATCAGAAGTCGCCAGGTATCTGGAGGCCACCGTTATAAGACCCACTAACGCAGTGCCATTCCTCCCATAAGCACGGTACGGATGACACTCGGAATTACGGGTTTTATCGAGTTGTCCTCTCTAGATCCGCCATATTCAGTAAAAGCAGGGCCACCTCGCGCAGGGCGTGACTCTTCGCCACGTATGATCGGTCTTGAGCCATCTGCTCCTGACTCAGTGCATTGCACCACATATGGAACAATAACCAGAGTCTTAACCCCCTCATACATACATGGTTCTCTATGTTCTTTACAGATGCGTATGCACTATTTGAATTTAAAGAAATAAAAAATAGAAAAAGTTAAGTTAATAGAGTAATTTATATCGCTATTAATAAATTTTTGTGTTAATCTTATCTACGTTATGTTAGATTACAGAGTTCTTAAGATATTTTGCGGGTTGTGGATTGAAAACAAGGGTGGTCTACTTTTTTCAAACAGTTTGACTCATCAACTCCGGCTTATAGATGGTTAAAATTTCAACTAAAATATTAAGCGCGGGAGCTTTAACCCTGTGTAGAAAACATTGCGATGTGATGGAGCAAAACCTTCCTGGTGTTTGACCACCACTTAGGAATGCAAACGTAATTTTCACACAGCCTCCTAGTACTTGTATACGTATGTGGGTTTGAAATTTTTAAAAGTCTGTTTAAAAAATATCAACACTTTATTAAAGAAAAAAATGTACAAAAAAATCACTTGTTTTTGTTTTATCTTCAACAATTGCGGAGTTAGATGCAATATGGGCACTTCTGTTAAAACAGCTTTCTAAGATTTAAGCGTTAAAGTTGTTGATGTATGATAACTTTCCTATTGTTGTAGTATATAAAAAAGGATTATTGTTGTAGTATTGACCTAAATTGACTACTGCGGAAAAAAATCATCAGATTATCAGTGTTCGACCGTATTTTAACTGTAATAAACGCTTTCGATCGAAAAACGTGTTTCCTATGTAGTTACATATGCCGTATTCAGGAAATTTGATAAGATATGTTTAATAAATCGAACATCTCAATTAATGCAGAAGTGTCAACTTTGGAAAGAAGTATGCCATGAACAGTTGCGTCTCTAACAAAAATGATATTGTCTATTTCAGCAACTGATTGACTACATGATCCCTGATCTGCGCTTTAAGACGAATTTCGGAGCCAATATAGAGGTTGAACATTTAAAAAATAAAAGTCGAAGAAGGACAAGGGCGTACGCTAGGATACGGGTTGGTGAACTATTTATCAGCGCATTACCTCCCTTAATATCCAAAACGTAATATATAAAAATCTCGTGTCACGGTGTTAGTGGTCGAACTCCTCCTAAACATCTCGACCGATCATTATGAATTTTTTTTGTGTATATATGGTCGTTATGAGAATCGGATGTAAAGTATATTTCATACCGCTAGGTACAGGGGGCGTGGCTCCTCCCATACAAACCGAATTTTTCATATTGCATATCTCTTGAAGTGTTCATGGTAGACTACTCGAATATGGTATGGAGATATATGAAAACAATTGCATACTAATGGAGAAAAATTGCGGTTATTGGAAAAAGGGGCGTGGCACCTCCCATACAAACCGAATTTTTCATACTGGATATCCCGGAAAATATTCATGGAAGAGGTCTCGAACATGGTATGAAGATATATGAAAGCAATCGCCCAGCTAAAAATCGGTAATTGCTTTTAGTGGTAACGTGTTCTAGAAGGCATAGCGTTATAATGCCTTCGATTTTTTTGCTTCTTTTAGGCATTGCCGGTAATGCACAGTAGAATGTCCTACAATATTTTATTTATTTCGCTTCTTTGCTTTATTTCGGGGAATGCAAAGAAGAATGTCCTATAATATATTTTTTTAATTCGCTTCTTTGCTTCATTCCGGGGAATGCAAAGTAGAATACAATACAATATTTTATTTGTTTCGCTTCTTCGCTTCACTTCAGGGAATGCAAAGTAGAATGTCCTACAATATTTTTTGTTTTTTTATTTTGCTTTTTTGCTTCATTTCGGGGAATGCAAAGTAGAATGCTGCAGCGTAGTCCAAAATATAAAAAAATTCTTTTTCTACCGTTACTTTCTGTGGAGATTTCTCTCGCATGTTTTACTTTGTTCAATTTGCAGCGAAGTTGAAAGAAGTCAATGAAATGAAGTACAAGAGTGAGGAGGTACAATTTTAAGCTTAATTAAATATGCATGTATGTACATACCGATTTTTAAGTAAAATCTAAATACCTAAACACATACATACGCATGTATAAAAACTGATTTATACAAATTTTAATCTTTTAAGGCAATAAAATGAAGTACAAGAGTGAGGAGGTACAATTTTAAGCTTAATTAAATATGCATGTATGTACATACCGATTTTTAAGTAAAATCTAAATACCTAAATACATACATATGTATGTATAAAAACTGATTTATAAAAATCTCAATCTTTTAAGACATTTTCTGATTTCAATTTAATATAAACAAGTATGTAACTACTTATCAAGGCATTCTACATTAATTTCTCTGTAAGCATTATTTGTTCGCTTCTCTGGATTCTGTTTATCCATGCGTGGGTAAGGGCTTACGGCCAATGACATGCCGATGTTAAAATAATGACTTCTTGAAGCGAAAGGGTAAGCGATTCCCAAGATCTATACATAGAAGGTCGCGCAATCCGCGAAATAAAAATTTCCTCTCTCTGCGCATATCGTCGCAGGGCGATATTTTGCTTCATGCCGAAAAAGTCACAAAACTTGATTTTTCACAGCGGCCAATTTTACCGAAATTTTCATTTAAACTCGCTATATCTCAGACGTTTATGATTCGATTGATTTGAAATTTGTACACATTAGACTAGATTCTATTCTGAAGAAGATGAGTCTAACTGTACTTCTTAATACTTATTTAAAACGAAATGGCGGCTATTGTAACATTTTCATAAAATTTAAGGAGGTGGTTTTTACAAATGCAAAAGTTGTGTCATGAAGTTTAAAAATTTTGTTTTGTTTTAATGCAGCATTAAAGACAAATATATTTCACTTAATGTTACTTCCAAAATTACTTGTACAAGTGCCCAGTAAAAATATTTGTCATCTAGAGGCGAGCGACCGCTCGTGGGTGTCATCATAATATTGTTATAACTTTAGAACTACTTGTTGTCTAAACCTGAAACTTTCCCAAAAATGTCCGTATATATTTGTCTTTAATGCTGCATTAAAACAAAACAAAAATTTTAAACTTCATAACACAACTTTTGCATTTGTAATAACCACCTCCTTAATATTTATAAAAGTGTTAAAATATTTGTCATTTTGTTTTAAACAAATATTAAGAAGTTCAGTCAGACTCATCTTCTTTAGAATAGAATCTAGTTTATTGTGTACAAATTGCAAATCAATCGATACACAAATGTCTGAGATATTTATAGCGAGTTTAAATGAAAATTTCGCAAAAATTTTCCGCAATGAAAAATCTGATTTCGTGGCTTTTTCGACATACAGGCATGAGTAAAAATTTGGTTAAAATTAACTATAAATGTATTTTTGAATAAGCTATCGATTACAATTGGTTTGAAATCGCTACACTTAATTTCAATTTTATGTTTTTTTACGCTGCTTGTTGTTTCTGCTGTTTGTTGTTTTCGCTGTTGTTGTCGCCCAATTTTGCGAGAAAAGAATAACGGACCTGCGCATTGCGCAACCTCTTATATATAAACCTTGAGCGATTCCCATCGCCTATCTCGTTTCCACTTTCGTTTCTGTGGTAATCGGGTTTTTTGCTGGGAGATAAATTGTGGAGATAAATTGTGGTTATCATAGAGATAAATGTGGTTGTCATGGATATAAATTGTGGTTATCGGAAAAGGAGGCGTGGAACTTCCCATACACATCGAATTCTTCATACTGCATATCTCTGGATGTGTTCATGGAAGAGTATTGGAACTTGGTAAGTACAAGATATATAAAATCAGTCGCGTGGTCATGAAGAAAAATTGGGGCTATTGGAAAAAGGGGCGTAGCACCTCCCATGGTAGATTATTCGAAAATGGTATGGAGATATATGAAATCAATCCCATACTCGTAGAGAAAATTGGGGCTATTTGAAAAGGGGACGTGGCGCCTCTCAAACGCACTGAAACTATTACGTATCTTTGTATAAATGTACAGTTTTACTAGGTTATTTAAGACGGCAATGGAAATATGCCTTCTGACAACCAGCAAACCGTAATATTAGAAGATAGATGCGTCACTGAAAATCATGAGCGTGAACTGTTGGTGAAAATGTTGGACCAAAATGTTTCAATACAAAAAATTTATTTTGGGCGGGACGAAGTTGGCCGGGTCTGCTAGTATATCCATATAAAAAAAATATTTGCGCGACAAGGTTTGAGAAGTAAACCAAATTACCGGTATTTAAAATGTTTTCTTAAAATAAATATCTCATTAGTTCTCATTTCAAATGATTCAAAAGAAGATAGTATCAAAAGCAATCCATGAAATGTTGTTTTGAAATTATAGCACACGCTTCCTTTTTTCATGTCTACTAATTTTATTTTATAAACGTTCTATAAAGAACATAATAAGGTAAAAACCAAATGCAGCCATTGAAAGTACAGAAACCAAAAAAAATATCACAATAAGGGCAATGGTATATTCAAAGTACGTCACAGATCAAGTACCGTTGGAGAAATTTTACCACGGTGGGGGTTTTTGGATTTTTAAATTTATCACCTTTTTGATTCAGGATAGTTATCAAGAAGTATCTTTCGAAAGTAGGTATGAATTGTTCGTACCTTTATGGCCAAGGATATAATGGAGTTCTAGTGATTAGTCTTGAATTCCGCACTGAAAATAAAATCTGGCTAAATATAACGAAAACTTGCGTAAATCTTACGAAATTTTTCGTCATTTTGAGCCACAAAAGTTTTCGTTGATTGTACAAAACCGTTTTCGTACATACTACGAAAATATGAGGCATCAGATTTTTAGAACATTTTACGAATGTATGCGTACTATTTACTAAAGACTTTAGTACTATTTACTAAAGAATTTCGTACTATTTACTAACGAATTTCGTACTATTTACTAAAAAAAATCGTACTATTTCTTAATTTTTTTACGAAATTTTTGTAAAATGCACAGAAATAATTCGTATATTTAACGAAATTACATTCGTAAAATCTGCGCTTGTTTCGTAGAATGTGCGATTTTGCTTTCATTCTCCACACTGTAAAAAACATATTACGAATTATAACACAACACTATTATTTTGTTTTTATCGTTAATTTTAGGCGTTTTTGTTTAACAAAACGTTTTGCAAAAACGCTTAACATTATTGATTAAAATATAATGAAAGTGTTGTGTTATAATTTTAGTCATGTTTTTTATAATGTTAATAATAAAAGCAATCATACGTTCTACGAAAGAAGAAGAATTTTCTGACTACACTGTAGCTTAGAATTAATAAAAAAGGTTATTTTACCTATAATAAAACTTAAGTCTTTTATTTATATGCATACGAATAGGTTCTATACTACATATTTTTTATTGCTTAGGCTTCACTCAATAAAGTATATTGATGCAAAGTGTTAAACTATGAGACTCAACAAAACTAAATATAATAAGATATAAAATATGAAAGGATATAAAAAATACTGGTTTTACTTTCTTAAACATTATAATATTTTCATGTAGAGGCACTTGACAGATTCGCAGCTTCATCGATGTTTGTTTCCTTGACGACTATAAATTAATGGAAAATTATAAGGCGTCTGAAAAGCAAGTTTCAGTGAAAAGTCATACATGTACTTACTTTTAATGTCATGATAGGTAACTGATGAAATTGCCTATTTATCAAGTCCCACATTGCAGCGTAGGCGATGTTAAAAACATTGTATGCTTAAAAGCATAGTATATCCACAGCTTTAATAATTAATTTTGTATTGTTTTTTTATCCAGCAAATCCCTTTTTAAAACGTTTAAAATTATATTATACGTTTCACAGCAGCCAACAATTAATTCCGCAATGACACGCGATACAAAAAATATGATGAAATATTAAACTGCCGGTAATTGAGTATATTGTACGAAAATATTCGTATGTTGTACGAATTTAAAACTAATATAAAAGAATACAGAATTGTAGATTTCGTAAATTTAAAACCATTCGTAAATATTACGAATGCCTTCCTACAATATACAAAATTATTCGTACAGAGATTTGTTCAGTGCTTTACGAATGTGTTTCGTAAAATAAACGTAAGATTTCGTAAATTGTACTGAAAAATGCCTTACGAAAGTCTTTTCGTTATATTTACGTATGGTTCGTAAAATCTTGGATCGTTGTGAAAAATGTATTCGTATTATGAACGAAAGTCTCGTACATTGTACAAAAACCAACACTACGAATGATTTTCGTAGCACTTTTACGAAATTTTATTTTCAGTGCGCGGAGCCCAGGCGTCCATACAATTGGATTTTCCTCTTGCCGGAATCAATAATGCGTTTGGGGCTATTGCAGCCTTAATTGATTTTCTAGAAAAGGAAATAGAAGAAAAAATTAAACAAGATGGACTCAATGTCCCGAAGTGGTATCAACGTACATTTAACTTCAGCCAAAAATCTTTGAAGCTCTTGAAGAGATTGTAGTATAGAAAAACGACATCAGCAAAACAAATTTCCCAGTTCCTGGCTGTTATTTCTACTTTGGAATTTTAAATGTCTTGCAAAATAATGCAGTCAGTGCACTCTATCGTTTTGCCTTTGTGTAAGCAATTGCAATCAGATACGCAAGATTTTTCCGAGGATCTGAAATTTGTGGATGATATGCAGGAATTTCAAGAGATGCAAAAAAATGCAGAGTCTTTTTCAGAATATGATATCGATATCAAAAAACTCCATAGAAATAGATGCAGGGAGTGTTGAAGTTTACTATAGAATGACATTCTACATGTACCCCACTCATCTATACCCTGCAGTAAATCGCGCTAGTTCAAGACTAGCGCAGAACCTTTAAGAGGCGGTATTGGTTCTCGATCTATCCCAACGCAATGCTTTCAACTGTCTCTTTTTACATGGCGATGTCCTACGAAGTGGAAATTGCCCCCCTCTGCAGAACTTTTGAACTAGTTCTGCACTGGTTCCATTTTGGACACATCTGCGACAATAAGTTTTTATTTAAAAAAAATTCTGATTATTAGGTTTTTTTATATTTTTTCGTTTTTTCTGTTCTTTTAGAGATTGCATTCTATTAAATTTAAATTTTTTTTTATTTTATATTTTTATATTTGATCACTTTCTCTTCAATTTTTAAGCGGCACTCATTAATTTAAATTTCTTAAATCAGAAAATCACAACTGCCTCCACCGCGATTTGAACTCGTGACCAACGATGTTAGAGTCGGAGGTCTTCCCGCTGAGCTATTTTCGTATTGTACGAGAAGTGAGAATTTGTGCATTTACTTCTAAACAGAGCGCAACTAACACACCGAAAGTTTTAACTGTCCCTCTCTGCAGCCGTTTTGCACTAGATCAGAGATGGTTCTGAAATGTGTAGGGCGGAACTAGCGCTTTAAGAGACTGTCTCTAAATTTTACTGCAGGGTACGAACATAACTTTAGAGATGTAAAGCGTTTCCAATACAAGTGTTTAAAATACAAATACAAAATAAGTATTTGTATTTTTTACAGGGGTATGTATTTTAAATACTTTTTTAAGCAGTATTTGCATTTTGTATTTGAAAACACTTTTTCCACTCTTCATTATTCGTCATATTAATAGTTTCCCTTTTCAACAAATGTAAGATCATGCAAAGCGCAGCACAAAAATTCGCGCAAGACGCCGCCGCAATTTGGCATTTTTTTTATCGGTGCTGTGCATTTTCCTCGATACAAAGTATTTATATTTGACGTTTTTTTTATACGGAAGAATATGAGCAACACCTTTAACAAAATAAAATTAGTTATTAATTGGCAATTAATTTGTATCAGATTCTCTATCCAACCCTCCTAGGTATGTTTAATTTTGACTTGGTATGTTTATTGAACAAAGAGCAATCAGCTGTTTGTTTCTGTCCCTCTTTTACAGCTGATATTCCATCAGGGATGGAAAATTTAATTATGAAATTGTACCTAATTTACGGAAAGCTTTATCTAAAAGTGGATAGATGTAGCCAAACAATAAATATGTATTTCTATATAAAGAAGATAGGAGGATAACAATTCCCATCGATACATCAACTTCTGTACTCACATTAAACAAATCTTGGTTATGAAAAAAATCTCTTCGAGCAGCGCGAGACAAAACTATGTTGTAGAAAAGGTGAATCACTTTCCTCCCAGTTCTCCGATCTGACGATCTGAAAAAATAAATATTTTCCGTCTATCTGGCGAAATCAACTACAGTTGCCTTACTTTGACCACCTTTTTGTATCATTTGTATGCCCCTTCACACAGGAGGGAAGGTATTTGACCAGTTGCCCGCAACAGAAAATGCATTGAAATGTGAATAAAAATAAGAACTGATTTCCTGAGAAGTTATTTGGCTACGTTCCAAATGTACCTAAAATTGTGTGTTTGTACCGAATGCACTTTCAAACTAAATAAAGGTACGATTGTACCAACTTTTCCATCACTGTAGGTAATCCAGCAGCTGATTTCGTATCGCTAATTGCGCAGCTGACGTATGTGTGAACACCAAACTCAATTCCGCAATTTAAAGCTTAATTGCCTCAGCTAATTGGCCTGTTTGAACATAGTCTAATATAAATTATATCTACTTAGTAAGGGTTATAATCCTTAGCCTTAGCCCACGCAAAAAGAGGTTATGCGCAAAAATACTTCCGCCGCTCTTTTCCGGCAACACAGAAAAGAGGATTCTACTTAGTAAGAGTTATAACTTTCAAGCGCGGCCGAAGGCCGCCTACGCAGAAAGAAATTCTGCGCAAAAATACTTCCGCCCCCTTTTTTCATCAACACAGAAAAGAGGATTCTACTTAGTAAGGGTTATAATCTCTAAGCGCAGCCCCACCTACGCGGAAAGAAGTTCTGCTCAAAAATACTTCCGCTCACCTTTTCCGGCAACACAGAAAGGAGAATTCTACTTGGTAAGGGTTATAATCCCTAAGCACGGCCGAAGGCCGCATACGCAAAAAGAAGTTCGGCGCAAAAATACTTCCGCCAGCCTTTTCCGGCAACACAGAAAGGAGAATTCTACTTAGTAAGGGTTATAATTCCTTAGCGCGCCCGAAGGCCGCCTACGCAGAAAGAAGTTCGTTTTCATGTATGCACTATTTCGGTTTTGTCATATGCATTATTTCGGTTTTGGACCGAAACTGTGCATATGTATATGCATTACCTCGTTTTTCTTGTATGCATTACCTCGGTTTTGAGTCGAAACTGTGCATGTATGCAGGGGCGAACGCAGGTAGGGGTTTTGGTGGTTCAAATTACACCGCCCCCCACCCCCCGAAATGCCTTCGGAAAATTTTTAGAATTTTCTTTTCTTTTAGTTAGTTGCATTAACCACTACTGTTTTTATTTCCGTAAAAGTGTGTATGAATTTTCAACTATTTGCAAAAATCTAAATATTGATGTTGATAGATAACTCATATGCCATGGCAATATACGTTTTCTCTCGCGCTCCCACACTCGCTGAAATGATGTGATCATCAGAATATGCTGGTTGTAGATATTTCGTCTAGTTATAATATTACCAATGTGCTGTCAAAAGGACATCCCATCTGAAGTATGTTGTCTTATAGTTGCAACAATGCGATTTCCACATGGGTTGGGAGTACTTTAAAGCCATAAGAATAGGCAGGCAACCTTGAATTCATTTTCTGTACACTGTAAATAAAATTCTGTTCAGATTTCAAGTCATCTGAATCTTGATAAAAACATAGCCAGACAAAACCATTGAGAGGCAGTCTGACATTTGCCAGCAATATAATTTAAAAATTCTTTTCAATCTCAAACAACAACAATTGTGAATAATTTATTTTTTTTATTTTCAATTTTATATGTTTTAAAATGTCAGAAAAAATCATGGCCTGTAATGTTTTTATCATGATTTGAAGTATGTTGACTAATCGCTTTTTATTGACATCTTCAACAGTGCATAATCAAGACCACTGTTCAGCAGCCAGCCCTCCGGACCCCGATTTATATATTAACAAGCTAGCTCACAAAAATTTCACTCGATCTGAAGTATGATGGGTTTTTTGGTCATGAGCTCTTCGTCTAGATGCTCTGGTAACACCACCTTGTATGAATTGGCCTTGGAACTAACATAATCTTTAAAAGTACTATATATATACTATATGCGCATCTTTGGTTTGAATTTTCAGATAAAATTAATTAACCTATTTGGGAGAAAAAGTGTATTTTCAATGTCCGTGAATCACCAAAATAAAAAGTGCCTCTTTCCGAATACCTTCTGTAAAACTAATGAACTATTTTAAACTGAAAACTTCTGCTCCTCCGGCTGCTGAATTTGCACAAATTATAGTGACAGCCGAAAATTCACCTGACGAGTGTCAACTTGTGAAAAAATTAGGACGCTCCGGCGTTGAGGAGTTCATTTCCTCCAAGCCTTAACTGCAGTTAATGCGTATGGGAAAAAGATTACAACTTGAAGGGTGCAATTGCTCATATGTATTAGGTTCAAGCAGTCGAATGTAAGAAAGCAAAAAGTAAGAAATAAACTTTGCTGATCCCCCCATGTTAACTTTATTTGAACCTACCTGGGCTCTTAACTCCAGTTAAGCTCTTGGTGGAAATGGGATATAAGTCACTGAGTCCCACAGTTTCCAATATATAATGATGAGACATGGATACTAACGATTAGGCGTAGTTTGATTAAAATGGTCGCTTCTCTAAGTTTTAAAAAATTTTGAATACCATTGTTTTCAAGATGCCGGTAATTTCACAACCCTCTGCGTCCCGAAAATCAAGTTATAAATTCCCTGTGACTGAATTTACATATACACGTCATTGCAGATTTCGCTTAATTATGTGTCAAATTTTGACGCCGTAAACATTAAATGGTTTAGCTTTACTTAACATCCATAGAGAGAACGAAGAAATATTGAATAAAATTTTTTTCTTTTAAAGACGAAGCAGTAGCGAAATGATGTGGGGGATGGAATTTTGACCGCGTGAATTAAGGCCGCCTTTTAATTTGTTTGGCGGTCTCATTTCAATTTTTGATCGCGGCCTAAGTTCACTTGCCAAAATGAATTATTTCCGCGCGGCCTAATTTCATTTTTGGATCGCGGTCTTAATAAACGCAGCCATAATTCACGGAGCCAAATGAGGTTTCTAATTTTTTCATGCATACATATTTATGTAATCCTTCGATTTTATTTAAAAAAATTAAAATATAGACATATTTAACCACCGAAACGCATATTTGGGGGACCTGATTGAATGAAAAAAAAAATTTTAAACCCCCCCGAAAAAAAAGTCTGCGTTCGCCCCTGCATGTATGCATTTCTTCGTTTTTCT
This sequence comes from Rhagoletis pomonella, assembly GCF_013731165.1. Taxonomy (NCBI): domain Eukaryota; kingdom Metazoa; phylum Arthropoda; class Insecta; order Diptera; family Tephritidae; genus Rhagoletis; species Rhagoletis pomonella. The sequence continues at coordinate 212,849 of NW_023458581.1, read as the reverse complement.
CATATGCATTATTGCGGGTTTCAACCGAAACTATGCATATATGTATTATGCCCTCGTAAATACATAACTATGTACATACATACATATGTATGTGGTGCGCTTATAATTTTGGCATGGTGTGTATATGAATATACGTAAATGACGTCTTCCAAATAACCGATGCCAGATCGGAGATTTAATTTATTAGACACCAGTAGCTTTTTGCGAAAAGTTACCTTGCCATACTTATTTACATTTATTTATACACAGTTTACAGTACATACATACAGTTTCCATATGCACAATTTCAGGGTGCCCTTGTAAATACATACCTATGTACATTCATATGCATGTGGTACGCATATAATTTTGACACGGTGTGTATATTAGGGATGTTGCGAATGTAGAATTTTAGACATTCGCGGATGCGGATGCGGATGTCAAGTATTTTCCAGAAACAATTAGAATCTAGCATAATGGTGGGATCGTTGTTTAAACAGCGCTTACAAGCCAAACCAAATATGTCAGGTTTTTCTAAAGCTTTTTAAAAAGAATTCTTCATTCTCATTTCTTTGGCTGTTTCAGAATTTGGGGAATCTGTAACTTCATCAACGATTTTTGATTTTAATTTTTGTAATTCATTTTTAATACTTTCTTCTGCGGCTGGTTTGAAAACTATGTGCTTATAGCGAGCTAAATAGGTGGATATGCAAAATAAACTATTATTTTCCAGGAATGAAAATTTTGAACAAATATCTGTTTTCAAAGTCTTAGCTGCCAGCCGAATCGGATCAGAATATTGTTATTTAAAAAAAAACACCCCATTTTTTATAAGTATTTGAATTATTGGAATTACGGATGATGAGGGTCTCAGATAGTTACGTAGATCTTATCTAATTAAAGGTCAGACCTATAGCTTTTTAATTATTTGAGCATCGATTCTCTTTATAAAAGGACTATGTTTATAAGAAGACTATTTCTATGTTTATAAAGGACTATTTCTATTTATAAAAGGACTATTTAAGGACTATGTGCTCTTTGACGTACGTCAAAGGTCAAGTAGAAGTGGAAACTGCCCATTGAATGCTCGGTTATTTAACTTACGGAATAATAGGGCGATTCATCAAAACGCGCAAATGCTTCGTAACCATGTAAACCTCGAAAACTTACTCAATTTTGTATGAAAAATCTAATTATTTACGAAGTTTACACGGTTACGAGGGATTTACGCGTTTCCATGAATACCCATAATATGCTTAAAGACATTTTTATCCAATATTGGCTACAATTTGTGATTTTGTTTGCCAGATATACGCATTGATTATTGCGAATGCGAAAGCGAATGCGAATATTAAAATTAATGCGAAAGCTTCGCGGTTGCGAATGCGAATATTCGTAACAGCCCTGGTGTATATGTATGTACGTAAATGACGTCTTCCAAATAACCGATGCCAGATCGGAGATTTAATTTATTAGACACCATTTTAGTGGCTTTTTGCGAAAAGTTACCTTGCCATACTTATTTACATTTAATAATAATAATAATAGTTTGGCGCTTACACATACCTTAGTGTTTGGCCGGTCTTCTCCTCCGATTTGTGGCGTGCGCCTTGATGTTGTCACACAAACGGGAGGAACGGACCTACAGTTTTACGGCGACTCCGAACGGCGATTGTATTTTTATGAGAAGCTGTTTTTCATGGCAGAAATACAATCGGAGGTTTGCCATTGCCTGCCGAGGGACGATCGCTGTTAAGAAAAAACCTTTTTTCTATATTTTTTGCGATGTTGCTTTGACCAGGGTTTGAACCCAGGTGCTGCGGAGTGGAAGCGCGCACTGCTTACCACTACACCACAGCGGCCGACACATTTACATTTATTTCAAAGAAATTTTTATTTATTATTTTTATAAATTTCTCGAAACCGATTGAAACCTGAGATTGAAACGCTTTCGGTATCGTTCCTTTTCAGGTCAAGGTAACGGTTTCGGTTTCATTCCTTGGTTTATATTATAGGATGAACTATATTTTCATAAATAATTAATGCAAAAAAAATTCTTTAAAATAATTGTGAATATTATATTAGACAAGGTGTGCACTTTCATTTGTCGCCTAGTATACATACATAGTTTATAATAAGGCAATGCATTAAATTATAATTATTGTTTGTTTCAGAAAGAGTTCAAATTTATATTTTTACTAGCAGACCCAGCGAACTTCGTCCCGCCCAAAATAAATTTTTTTATTGAAACATATTGGTCCAACATTTTCACAAAACAATTCACGTTCACGATTTATCTGCTAATATTACGGTTTGGTGGTCGTCGGAACTAACGAAAATGTTATGTCCACGAGAGGTTCTTGGACTTTTCCGAATGATGTGGCGTTTCATTTGAAGAACTTTTTCCTCTTCACTCTCTGGCGGCAACAATGATCCGCTTCGATGGTGATTCTGTCCTTGAAACTGTATAGTGTAGCTGGTGGCAATTTCAGAATGGGGGAGTATCGTTGGTCTAGAGGAATCCAATATACATGACTTATTTCCGACAAAATATCTTAAATGTATTATCAAGGAGCGCAATAGTTCTGGTGGTTGATATAACGGAAGTCATTTCAGACTGACACCTCGACAACTCAATCCTGGTGTCTCCGAATGAAGCTATTTGAACTATTTGGCCAGTCAGAACACACGGGAGTTCGACATACTCAGTTGTGCAGCAGGTCAACGTAATCGGACATTCACGACACTTTTTCTCACTTGACGTTTTTTCGTAACAGCTCGACTCTAGCGCCCTTGTTTGCAAAGATATTGCAGTTACGGTTACCAATACATATCCTGAATATGAGCCAAATGGCATCATAAATACGAATTTTTAGTAATAACTCGACTCCCGAGCAACTTGGCGGGTAAAGATATGTGTGTATGAATTTTTTCGTGGTTTTTACCTACGATGAAGACATTTTTCTCAAATTTCTTCTGCAGATAATAGCGAAGAACATATACTAAATCATCAAACATTTTAATTTTAAAATTAAATGGCATAAGGAGTTTTTTAGATAGGTGACAACCCCGTCTCAAAATATGATAAAGAACTATCTCATACACATTTAATTTTATATTCGTACTGTTATATTGCATAGGTAAATATTTTATTTAAATACCATTTTCGTAGTTTTTTCGTAAGGTGGTAACCCTATTTAAAATATTTTCTATATTAATATGGTTTATGCATTCTCAGCAACATGGAGTTATTGCGGTTCATTTATATTATAATTTGTTTGGTGTTTCAGATATCTGGCAACACCTTTGTTCAAATTTTTTCTTTGCAGACCCACCACGGACAGAAAGAAACAAAATGAATTAAAAGTGAATCCAATTTGCTGAGCCGTTCTTGAGTTATGCGATAACATACGAACAGCAATTAATTGTTATATATAAACTTTTTGTTTTTAATGGTGTCAACCGGATCAAAATTTTTTTCTGTATAAGATTTTTCTATACATTCTCAGTAAACTATCATTATTGCGGTTTCAGATATCTGGCAACACCACTTTTCCCATTTTTTCCTTGCAAACCTTATACGGACGGAAGGAAACAAAATTAAAGAAAAACGAAGAAAATTTGCTGAGCCGTTCTTGAGTTATGCGATTACACACGAAAAGCAATTAATTTTTATATATGTGACCTGGTCTACGGAAAGGGGGCTTAGGTGTCAAAAAATCAATTTTCACTTTTTGGTTGATTCGGATGGAAGAAACGAAGTTGCTTACTTTTAACAGCTTTTTCACAGAAAACTAGTTTTCGCACGTAAGCTCCCTTTTCGTAGACCAGGTCACATATAAACATTTTTTTGAATGGTGGCAACCCTATCCCAATTGGTTTTTCTATATTAGATTTTTTTCACATTCTCAGTGAAGTATCAGTATTGCGGTTTATTTAAACTAAAATTATTTTTCTGATGTTTCAGATATCTGGCAACATCATTTTTCCAACTTTTTCTTTACGAACCTCCTACAGACAGAAGGAAAACAAAGGAAATGCGATAACACACGAAAGCAATCCATTTTTATTTATAATTTTTTTCCGATGGTGGCAACCCTATCCAAGTTTTTTCTGAATTAATTTTGTTTGTACATTCTCAGTGAAATAGCATTATTGCAGATTATTTATATTTATACTTAATTTTTTGTCTGATATTTCAGATATCTGGCAACACCATTTTTATAATTTTCTCTTTACAAACCTTTTACAGACAGGAAGAAGCAAAATGAAATAAAAACGAAGCAATCGAGTTATGCGATAACATTCGAAAGCAATCCATTTATATATATAAGTTTTTTTTTCGTATGGTGGCAACCCTTTCCAAATTTTTTTATAAATTAGTTTTTCTTATACAGTGTCAGTGAAATAGCATAATTGCGGCTTATTTATATTTATATTATTTTTCTGATATTTCAGCTATCTGGCAACACCATTTTTCTAATTTTCCCTTTACAAACCTTCTACATACACAAAGAAACAAAATGAAATATAAACGAAGCAAATCCGTTGACCGTTATTTAGTTATGCGATAACAGACGAAAGCAATCTATTTTTATATATACAAAATTTTTTGGAATGGTGGCAACCCCTTCCAAATTTTTTTATGAATTAATTTTTTTTATGCAAATAGTATTGTATTTACAGATTGGTTCAGAAATATGTTTCGCTTTACAAATTAGAGTATTAAAAAGCCGATGAAATCTCTGAGTATTGCAATCGTTTTTATAACTCTCTTGAAGGCGCATATAAAAAAATTTTTGCTTGTAGTTTGAAAAATTACACATTTATTTGGAGATACATAAATATCAGCCAAAATATTCACCAAAATTTTGGTCAGTGCACGATGAGTCAACAAGTATCCCTTTCCCTATAACACAAACAATGTTTTTAGTTATTTATTAGTCTACAGAAATTTTTTTTTACAGGCTATTACATTAATTACAAAGGTTTTTAAAAGTGTATGCATAAAATAGCTCTTATTAAGATTGCATCTATTCCGATTGCACTATGCAATAAAAAGCAGTCAACTACAATTATTATAAAGCAGGTACGATCGCCTTTAAGAGATTTCCAATTTCTTTGCAATATATTCCTCCAGTAATGATGATACGAGCGGTTGTAAGCCAGAAAAATGATATCTTAATCCACAGAGCTCATAATCCAAGCTGCCTCCCTCATAAGGGTAATAAGGGTACCATTAGGGACGCCAGTAGGGGCGCCGTTAGATGTATCATTAGATGTACAATCGAAACGTGAGATACCAGTAAGGGCACTATCAGGGACGCCAGTATTGGATGAACCAATAGATATGCTATAATACGCTTCGTACGATATTGTATTATTGAAGATATCTTGCCGTCAGACCAACAGACCGATACCCGAATTAACAACAGATCGGACTGTTCTACATCGAAACGTGGGCACGAAAAACATGGTTACATTATATTTGCTTCAAAACTAAAAGCCACACTGAGGGAAATAATGCCTAGTAAACATGAATACTTTATATTTGATTATCGTTTAAAAATGTTCAAGTGTTGTTTTCGGGTATGCTGTCCAATGCTTATTTTTATTTTTTTGCCGACGTTTCGACCGTTTATTGTGGTCGGGCTCAAAATTGTTGCATTTCCCTGCGTCTAGTTTGGTTTTTGATTAATTCAAACATGTAAACATAAACGTTAAGAACTGAACCTAAACTCTTCCGATTTAGACTTAGGAGGTGTCATTAGAAAGGTATTTTCTCTACCTTTTTATTTCTTTGCTAATAAACTCATTCAAAGGATGAAAGAGAAAGGTAGGATGAAGGAATGTCATTCAAAGTTGAATTAAGATGTGTTGGTATTTGAAAAAAAATATTGGGACACGAATGACTTTTTTTTTGAACAGAAATAAAAACAGTGTGAAAATACCTTTCAACTGAGATCCCATAAGTCTAAATCAGAATAGTTTTGGCCCAGTTATTCAAGTTTTTCGTAAATCAATCTTTGAAAAAAGTAAAAAAACAGCACCAAAAATCTCATTCTTATGATTCCGTTTAAAAGATTTTTAAATATTTTTATGCAGATTTTTTAAGCTTAATCTGTTTTGTCATCTGAGGGGACTTTTTCAAAACGTTCTTTAAGAAACTATTTTTATTCATAAAAAACTACATTTTTGGAGGTATTTTCAAATCGGTCCAGCTCACTTAAATCTTAATATTTTTCCGAAATATTTTGGTGGGCGTCTTAAAATATAATAAATTTTGTAATCCCGGCGGAAAAACCGCAACTTTTTTTGGTGATGCAGTCTAATGTACATATGTATGTACATATGTATGTACATACTAAACGTGAGCACAAAACATTTTGCTTGCAAATGCACAAAATAAACCACACAAATATTTGCGCAAATACCAACTTTTACAAATAGGAATCGAATAAGAATCTTATTTATACTAATTTGTATTTCCGCAAATATTTGTGTGGTGTATTTTGCGTAATAGTCTTCTGTTCTATTTTCACTGCAAGTTAAACTATTTTAATATCTGTTGGAAAATTTTATACAGACAAGACTCAAAAGTCGAAAATAAAAAAATAAAAATAAAAACTTTTTAATATACCACGCTTTTATAAATGGACTAAAAAGTAGAAAATAATATTTCTCAGTCCCATTGAATTAGTTTTGATAACTTTTTATTTTGAAATTTTAGCAAAAGTCATTATAAATAATTTATGAGATTGAAAATGAAAAGCGTGGGGCGCATGTAATATACTTGAATTGATATGAAAAGTAATATATGTATGTGGGTATATGAACAACGACCGCTTAAAATCGATCTCAAATTTGTACTTTCGCTGTAGAAATTTTCGGTCTATGTTATGTAGATTGACTATTGTCAATTAAATCTAATGCTTTGTATTGCATGCGCTCCACGTTTTTCGTTTTCAATCTCATAAATTGTTTATAATGACTTTGGCTAAAATTTCAAAATCAAAAGTTATCAAAACAAATTCTATGGGACTGAGAAATATTATTTTCTACTTTTTAGTCCATTTATAAAAGCGTGGTATATTAAAAAGGTTTTTTTATTTTATTTATTTAAATTTTTCTAACTTGATACTTGATATGCTGATCGCTTCCACTTGGCCTGGCTTGCTACCAGCGTTGCCGTTTTGATGCAAATGTATCATTTTTGATACTTTTGTTTTCTAAATTTTGTGATTTGATACTTTGATACTTTTTTGTTCACAAATGCCCCATTTTGATACTTTTGGCTGGCAGAAATGAATTTTTGAAAACTATGAATAATATTACTAGTTTAAAGGCAAATAATTTTTTTCTTGTTATTTAAAGTCTTAAAATTTTATATGTGTTTATAAGTTTGATTTGGTAGCTCTTATAAGGGAAATATAACCCGGAATATCTTTGCACAGCACGCTGTTATACGGCCCCTAACCACACAAAAATATTGCGCAATATCGGGCCTGCGTCGGTCGTTTGTGTGGTGTGTGGGGTTGTTTTTACTAAATTGCACAGTTATTGCGCTAAAATCAAAATCATTTTGATATTTTGCTTATGCTTGTGGTATTTTACAATAATTTGTGTTGCGTATGGCGACAACTGCGCAATTTTTAGTCTACTTTTGACATTTTGGTATCCAGATCGTGCTGTAAAATTTCGATAAGGGCGTAGAAAAAAAAATTTTTTTTTTTTGCATTTTAAAGCTGAAGCTATCAAAGTATACAACGTACGTTCATATTTCTTGCATATATATATATATATATGTACATAGTTACTTGAGCAACGTTTACAGGCCGATTCTGTGCACTTGATAAATTCAAAAACTTTATAATTTATAAATTTTGTATTATTAGTATTCTAGCCCAGAAATCAAAAGCTGTTTTCCTAATAAATTATCAAGATTGAAAATGCTGTTGACAAATTGAAATTTCATGTGAAACGTATAAATTTTGTATATTAAACAATTTCTTTCTATCATTTAAATACTGCAGGTGCCGGCATTTGAACTTGCTACACACAAAATTTATAGCCAACCTACTACCTACTCGGCTACTCGGCAGTCAACATATTTTTTGCTTTTAAATTCATATTTTTCATATGTGACAATGAAATCAGTTCCACTCATGTGGAAATCAGTTCCCCTCTTGTGGAAATCGTAGAGCTTTTTATTTTATAAATATTGATACAGAATGCGATGGGAGCTTTTACTTGATAAAAATCTTATAAAATTTCTTTACAAATAATTTATAAAGAAATCACAGAATTGGGCAGTTATTATGTAGTAATTTTCACAATATTTACTTGTACAGGTCTCGGGTTGCGCAATGATTTTGTGTGGTTTAGGGGCCCTATAAGTTTGTTTGCCGTTATGCAAATAAACTAAGGATTCTGTTTTTCTTAAAGCAAGTAATATTAAATTTTTTTATAGCTATGGATTTAATTATAATAATAAATAATAAAATAAAATAATTATAAAATAATTATAAAATTTTATTTAATATTTGTTTTCCAAATAAAAGTTTAAAAAATAAAAGTTGTGTTTGCTTTTGATACTCTTTCTGCTTGGCAACTGATATTTTTTTTCTCAGGCTCGCGGCAACGCTGCTTGCTTCTCTTTATGCAATTGTTTGAGAGATTCATTGTATACCGCTAGATGAGTTAAGTGGCTCATATAGCCCTGCCAGATAGAGCACGTTACATGCGTTCCGCTCAAGGATGAAACTGACAGTTGAGTAGACTGTGTGTGTTTGCATAGAGAGCGCCAGATTGGCAACCCTTGCGTTGACGGAACCCACGAGCGTTGGCCAACACTCAACTTTTGACGCAAGTAGGTCCGGCAATGTTCACATTTGACATTTCAGTATCATTCGCGCCATTTTCTTTTAATTTTTCGTTTGCTTAATAAAATTCCTTAAAAACAAGGAAAACATAATTTGGAAATATTTAACGGAGTATAAATTAATAGAAGCGGTGCAAATGCACCCTTGCTTATATGCAGGGAACGAATTTTATGGAAATTGCCTTTTTTTCTGCTAAAGAGATAGAGTATATTCGATTAAGAATGTCCACGATTTAGCTTTCTCTGATTCCATATATACACATTTGATGTTGCCTTTTTTTGCCTTTTTTAAGATATTTGCCTTTTTTTTTGCCTTTTTTAAGATATTTGCCTTTTTTGCCTTTTCTACCTTTAAAAAAGTGATTATAGCATTTACAATTTTTTTTTTAAGATTAAAAAATATACACATGCCCATGCGGCTTATAGAACCGCAGGGACCTCTTGCCAAACTGGTGTTGGAAAAATTCAAAGCCGTTTTCTCAGCTAACGTAGGCTTAGAGACAATAAGGGGTGTGGATAAAATTGTAAAGGGCGCGGAAAACGCCCTTAATCGTGATAATATGAATTTCAAACGTTCCATATTTAAATTGGGCTCCACTTGTATCAATTTACGTCGAGCGCACATTTAGTACATTCAAGGCTTTTCTTCGCGAAAATCGAATGAAAATGCTGCCAGAAAACTTCAAAATGCATCTTGTGGTTCAATGTTACTACAACTATACAGATTAAAGTTTTATGAGTTAGAAACTCGAAAGGATAAAATAGTCAAAGATTCAAAGTACAAATTTTTCATATAATGAAACTAGTTCATAGTTTTTCTCTTTTTACTTGTAATATAAACATTTCTAAAAAAATATATTTTTTGATTGTTCTTCGTATTTTTTGTCTTTTTTTAGTGCCTTATTTTGCTTTTTTGCAATACCTTTTTTTTGCATTTTCCTGCCTTTTTCGCTATTTTATTTTGCCTTTTTTGCAATACCTAGTGCCTTTTCCTGCCTTTTTCGCTATTTTATTTTGCCTTTTCCAGCCTATTTCGTTACTTTATTTTGCCTTTTTTATAGGTTTTTAGGTCCTAAAAATCCGTTCCCTGCTTATATGATAAAAGCATAGTGGCTTATAGAAACCGGTTGGCGAAATAAAAAGCGTGGAATTATGTGGCGGGCGCTACAGGTTGCAGTGGTAAGTGACGATTGAATAATCTTGTGTTTTCCAATGTTTTCAAAAATTAATCCGCAGTGGAACAGTGTCAGAGTCGGTGGAGTCACTTCGCGACCGATTTGTAAAGGAAGAAAGCGAAGAAAGGCGCCTTCTGGGAGTGCTGCAAACGACATGGTCAGTAGTGGATGGAAATATTACGAGGCACTGGCATTCCTGCAACGGCACGTGTCACCACGCAAGTTATTTATGCAACCATTGCTATCATTGAATCCACTGTAGTCAGATTTTTCATGAAATCTTCAAAAAAGCTATCACTGAATTCGGATACATATGTATGTACATACTTACATAGCTACGAACGTAGCATATACTTTGAATGCATACGTTCCTAGGAATTGATATTCAGTGATTACATTTTCGTAGTTTCACAAAAATCGGACTGCGATGGTTACAGTGATAGTCCCGAATACCTAATAGAGTATTACGGAGTTGCACCGCATGATCGCCTTAAATAATAGACATATTTTGGAATTTTAAAAATGTTTTAGAAAAAAAATTTAATTCCAGCTGTCGCTAACTGTGTTGTAACACCTTAAATAGTTTTCATGTGACTACAAGGTTTTGTTTGTACATATATTATTTAAGGACATTTGGCAACGCAACGTTTGGTACCACCACAAATCGTTAAAAATGCACACCGCAGCCTGAGAATTCCATTAATGTATATGAGTCGCAACCTCTTTTCGAATATTGCGAGGATGAAGAGCCCGTATTTGAGCAGACGCAGCAGACAGGGCTAACTACAGTGGTTCACGAATCACCGTCAACGTCTCTTGTTGACTTCCAACCCGAAAAAGAGCCAATTGTGACCATGTGACCACTTCTAGAGCATTGAATCGGAAAAAAGATGAGGAGCGATTGGACACTCTATGTGGAGCCGTAAGTGACTGGCTGTAATTCCGATTTTTTAAATGTTCTGGATAGCTATCTTCTGAAATATGAAGAAGATGTTCAAGACAGAATGAAAATTGAAATACTGAATTTTGTTTTTAATGGCGGGCAATTTGTTGTCATGTAAAAACCTTATTTCACTTTTATTTCAATTAATTTATTTAATCATTTTAATTGAATTTGTTTTTAATGGAATACAATTTGTTGTCTTTATTTAATTTTTTAATTTTTTATTTTAATTCTTTTTTTACATAAACTGAATAGAAAGTACAAAATGAATGTTATGAAATGAACTGATTTAAAAATTCAAAGTAATTTAGTGTTATACGTTTTGAATATACAGTGGTGGAAGAAATAATAGAAACTTTTTATTTTGACCAGTTTTGGCTATATTACTTTTGTTTATTTAATTTTTAATATTTTTTTATAAAAGCCTAGCGCATTATATAACACACACCATATAAATCCACTTTTAAAACTTTGTACAAAAATTATAAAAATTCAACAAATTTTACCAAAATTCTGAATAAAAAGTTTGAAATTTTTGGGGGATTTCGTTAAAATTTGTTGAATTTTTGTACAAAGTTTGAAATGTGGATTTATATGGTGTGTGTTATATAATGTGCTAGGCTTTTATAAAAAAATATTAAACATTAAATAAACAAAAGTAATATAGCAAAAACTGGCCAAAATAAAAAGTTTCTATTATTTCTTCCACCACTGTAAATATATATATGTTTGTACATGTATACATTTATTAAAATAAGTCCGCGTTCACTTATCATTTTGTAAATATTCACAAAGCTTTTTGTGTTAAATATTTTTTATTTTTAAAAAGTTTATATTATAAAAAAACATAAATCCAAGTTTCAAACTTTATATTATACTCAGAAAAGTTAAGAAATTTGCATTAAAATTTCAAACTTTATTCAAATTTCTAAAAAAAAAAATGGTACACAGTCCTATAGTCCATTATTTTTTAGTATAATAAAGTCCAAGTGTGAAACCATGAAGATATATATGTATCAAGGAAAAGTGTAGCACAGTCAGCTAAAAAAATATTAAAAATCAACGGGATTTTTAGCAACTTCACACTTGCAATTTATTATATTCAAAATAATAGACTATAGGACTGTGTACCAATTTTAATAAATAAAGTTTGAAATTTTAATGAAAATTTTTTAACTTTTTTCAGTATAATATAAAGTTTGAAACTTGGATTTATGTGTTTTTTTATAATATAAACCATTTTTAAATAAAAATTATTTATCACGAAAAGTTTTGTGAATATTTAAAATAGAACTAATTCTACCAGGTATCTGTACATGATCTCTTGTAACGCAATGAAATGTAATGTTATAAACTAAATAAGAAAATTTAATTTAAATAAATAATTTAAATATGTTTTGTAAATGTATGCAAATTTATACAAGTGCGCAAAATTATTGATACAGAATTTTTTACAATGTATGCAAAATTGTTTACTCTTTACTTTTTAAAATTTTTTATAAAACTACTGTTCAGACTACAACAAAAAACAAAAAAATAAAATCCCTAAACTTTGTACAAAGCTCAGGAAAATTTAATAAATTTGCATACATATTTGTAACTTTTAATCAGACTTTTTGCAAAAATTCTGATTAAAAGTTGCAAATATGTATGCAAATTTATTAAATTTTCCTGAGCTTTGTACAAAGTTTAGAGATTTTATTTTTTTGGTTTTTTGTTGTACTCTGAACAGTAGATTTATAAAAAATTTAAAAAAATAAAGAGTAAACAATTTTGCATACATTGTGAAAAATTCTGTGTCAATAATTTTGCGCGTCACTGTATATGTACATGAGCTTTTGTAATACAATGAAAGGTTATGTTATGAACTGAATAAGAAAGCACAAAACCAAATGTGAAGTTATGAACTGAATTAAAAAATAAAATTATTATACAAAATAAATTGTTATAAGTTTTGTTTAAATTCTTAAATGTACAGTGGCTGTACAGTGAGTGATGTCAATATGTGGTGCGGCTATAATTTTTATTTTCATATTATTTCACATTATTTATTATTATTTCATATTCTTTTCATATCAAAATTACAATATGCATATACAGTGTAGGTCATATCATTTTGGACCAAATTCGAAATGATATTTTTTGTTTGTGTTTACTACAGAAGCCATATAAATAAAAGTTGAAAACTTTGTACAAAATGTAAAATTAAAAAAATTAAAAAGAAAATCGTCAAAATTTTGAAACTTGTTAATCAGAATTTTAAAAAATAATTATGCAATTTTGTAGCCTATTACATTCTAGTATAATAAAGTGCAAGTTTCAATTAGCTAAAGATTACCGTTGATTTTTTAGTTTTTTCATTTTGTTCATGGAGGAAATGCGCAACACTCGATAATCTTTAGCCACTTCAAATTTGCACATTATTATACTAAAATTGTATGGGCTATGAAACTGCATACCAGACATTTTTATTAAAAAATTTAAACTTTTAATCAAAATTCGTTGAACTTTCGGTAATTTTGTATACTGTTTGAATCTTTGATTTGTATTGTTTTTGTTATTGCATGCCATCATGTTTTGCGTCTCCGCTTGGCAAACTCATCTTGGTTCTGTTGAGCCTAAAAATAGCATTATATGTTAACTATTTTCGCACATTAGATACAAAATATAAATCACCTTTTTCTTTATTGTGCCATCCTTTGAATTGGATGGGATACAAGGTAACTCTTCAGATCATCTCTTAACTTAAACGCATTTTGTGAAGCATTGTTCGAACCTATCCGCCTAGCTCTTTGCAAGGGGGTCGAAATATCACTCCGCCACAATCCTCTTCTGATAGAGTCGCCGCCCTCCTGGTCAACATATTCCGGCGGGCAATATCTACCATCGCGCATCTTGAGAAAATTGTGAAGAAGAACAGTAGCCTTTACAATTTTCTCGGCAGATGAAGGGCTCATTTGTAAGGGATTTAAAAGGATTCTCCATCGACAAGCCAAAATCCCAAATGCATTTTCTATAACAAGGCGTGCTCGAGATAAACGTTTGTTAAAAATTTGCCTCTCCAGAGAAAAGTTGGTTCCTAAAATGAGTAAATGCGTTTAATTCGAAAATACAAATTTTTAAATTGTGCATACAAACCTGGGTACGGCCTCATTAAAAATGGCTTTAACGGGAACGCATTATCTCCAACAAAATAATGGGGAAAAGTTGTGTCAGAGTCTGGTAGCACATCGTTTTCAGATCCAGTTTTCTACTATAGAGCTGTCTCCCAAAGCCAGAATTCCGTTAAACGCCACCATCACTTTGCGAGCCGTAAGCTCCAATATCAATGCACGTGAAAGTATAATTCGCATCACACACCACCAGCAGAACAACGGAATAGTTCCCTTTATAATTATAAAAAGGGGAACCTGAGTTTGATGGGCAAAATATGTTTATGTGCTTGCCATCAATTCCACCAATACAATTGGGTAAATTCCACATGGAATTAAAATCGATAGCGATACGCTTCCACTCATCCTTCTTAGGAATCGACAAATAAATTGGCCCAAGTATCTCCCACAAAGCATCGCACGTTTCTGCCACTATTTCCTTCATTGTGGAAAGTTCAATTTTAAAGGAAGAAGCATAAAACTGTTTACTTCCTCCGTGAGCCAAATAACTATAATTTAGAATATTTAAATATACCAGGGACGTGAACCGGATGAAAAATTTGGTCGGTTCGGTTCAGCAGTTCGAACCGTTGTTGCACTTTTGGATTGTTTCGTCAAAGCGGTTTTTTTGGTCTTTGAACCGGGGTTTCGGTTCGGTTCAACGGTTCGAAAAACAAAAAAATAACGCGCAAGTTTAAGTGTCAAGTGCAACAACGCGCAAGGTTAAGGGTCAAGTGAGATGGGCTGCCTTTACATTTGATATTGTCACATGGTAAAAAAACATGATAGGTATTACCATGTTTAACAAAAAGAAAAAAAGTGGGTAAATTTATCTATTGAAAATTGGTTGAACCTTTAAACCTTTAAAGAAAGTGGTTCGGTTTTCGGTTCGGATCAAACATTTGTGGAAAATTTCGGTTCGGTTAATGGTTCAGTTAATTAATAGAAAAAAACGGTTTTCCGGTTAAAAACCGGTTCGGCTCAAAACCGGTTCACGTCCCTGAAATATACATATTCACGATATATGAATAACTTACCAGAGGGTCAAGTAAAGTCGACATTCTGGAGAAATGGATGGCCTATTAGAATTGTTTCTAGTAATCCTTTCCTTAATAAAATTAAGAAGCATTTCAAAAATGTGCTTTTCCATCCTTATATTTTTCTTAAATTCCTCCCTGAATCCAAAATTCTTAGCGAAAAATCCGTGAGCGTCCCGATTCTGTAGAGGAGGTCGCACCCACCATCTACGGCCTCCATAAAGCCTGTTGAAGCATTCTCTGGCTTCCAGCAACATGAGCAATATTAAAATATCTTCAATTATTTCAATTTTTTTTATCTTCTTCACAAATATTAGCACAACTAAAAATATAGATTTATTTTGCATTCAAAGAAAAATTTGCCGCCAGTACAAAACAGCTGACTTGTTTACATGCGACAACGCTTTCATTGTGGCGTACCTATGCGCTTCGTACGCCTTGTCAGTTGAACGCTGAAGCCCGAAGGTACGTAACGTACTCTATCTGGCAGGGCTAATACGCAGTAGACATTTGATACATATGACATCGCTGTTGTGGCATGAACTTGCTGCTGTGTATACATGCCAGTATAAATGAAGCTTCATTTCCATTTAACATGTATGCTTTCTCAGAGCGTATGCGTACTCTAACCATACACTTGTACTCCTGCTGTATGCATATGGCTGTATTCATGTTTCAAACTAGGGATGGGCACGTGAGTAATTTTGGCTCACGTTCACGCACGCTCACGTTGATGGTTTTTTAAATCACGCACACTCACGTCCTGCTATATTTTTTCTCACGACGCCTATTTTTTCAATCACGCACGCTCACGAACGGTTTCTCACGGACATTTTTTTGGAATTTAAACTTTCTCGTTGGACCATGTAGTCTATTTGTGGTAAATTGGAGTACTTACAAAAGTGTTCCTCTGTCATGCTGTAGCGGACCAACTCGTGTCTCTGCGCCAGCTTATTGTTTGTTATCCGATAACTGCTCGTGTTTTAACGAAATGTGATTGAAGTTGAGCATTTGAAAGCACATTTGCATGTCTGGCTGTAGCTGAACGTGTAGAGATGCTCGCTGTTAGTTCTTAGCTCCCAGCATGTTCGGGTTCGAATGCCGTCAGAGGCAACATTTAATTTTTAATGTTTGTCTTGGTTTTTATTAATTTCGAAAAAGCATTTGAGAAGTGAAGAGCAAAAGCGTGTACAAACGAAAAAATATAACAACAATGCCATTGTTAATATGTTGGAGTAGTTTTGTGCTACTCTGATGTAATGCAGGGATGGAGTATATGGTCCTGCCCTAGGACATCGTAATGTTAATTGGACCACATTTTTTATATGAATTGTGGTTAATTTTGGAGTACCCTTTGGTCCTTAGGGAGTACTCTTTACACGCATGCATGGAGTAGTCGCGATTTTTGCAGGGTTATTTATATAAATAGTATTTCATATAAATAGCCTTTTATCACACAAGTATTATTACAAAAGCTTGGCCAAACGCCTAGCAAGGGCTGAAGGCACTATTATTATTTTAACAAATTTCAGATATACATACTTATGTATCTATTACAAGTATAAAAAAGAATTGGTATCAATATTTATTCAACGTATGTAATATTAAAATGACATTAGCTCATATTTTTGTTTAAAAATAATATTTTGTCGTGGTTTTCACTAAGCGCTCGTGTACGCCTTTCTTCCAGAATTCTGCCTGACACAGAAAAAACTCTTTTACTAGTTGCTGAGCTAGCTGCTATGATTAAAATTTGCCTTGAAAGACTTCTAAGAAGGGGCAAATCTTTAGCTTTCTCCCAAAATTTTAAAACATCGTAACAACTTTTGTTTTCCGATTTTTTCAAATACATCTGTAGTTCCGTATTAATTTCTTCAAAAACTGTTTCTGCAGATTCATTTGTCGCATCTTTCAATTCGTCAAAAGTTGCACGGGTTTTTGCCCTTTTCGAGGTAGAAGGAATGTCATCATCCAGAATTTGGTAATCGTGCTGAGGGCGAGCGCTCTTTTCTTCAAGTGCAGTCTACCTAAGTAAGAGTAGAATAGATGTGAGAATAGTAGCACTTATCAGCTGTTCATCGGCGCCCTGATTCGATTTTGTTGCCAGCACAAAAAGAGATCAGGATTTACCCTGTTAGGCGTTAGGAAAATGAATTCAAAGCAATTGCTTGGAAAAAGTCACCCGGTACTATCCCTGTTACAACACATACTTGAGTGACATTGACATGCAATTTCTTTAAAGTTTGCGTCTAACTGTAAGCAAACCGAAAAACTGCAGATGTGCAAATGAATATTACAGAAAGCCTTCAATTTCAAAGGAAAAAGAATAAATGTTGCCACTCTAGTGAAAGTTAAACAGTAAGTTTACGAATTTATTTTAGATTAAAATACAAATAAGTACATACATACATATGTGAAAATGACGTGATTGACGAAAATCTAACTCACGCACACTCACGCACGCGAAAATTTCAGGCACGCACGATCACGGATATTACGTGATTTTTCACTGAAAGCCGCTCACGCTCACGCGTGAAAAAGCGGGACACGACGTGTAACGTAGAAAAGCACGACTTTTGCCCATCTCTATTTCAAACATACAAAAATGCATTAATGGAACAGTATTAAAGCATTCTTACAAGATATGTATCCCCATATGTAAAAAAGTCCACTGCTGTATAGTAGTCAAATTTATCAAGAAATGTACTTAAAACAACAACGTACGTTCGCTTGCAGTTCGCTAGAATTTTAATTTATTTGTGGAAATTCATGACTACGCATGAATTGTTCACACTATTTCACTCATACAGCATGCATACTTCATGAATGGATTCAGCCGAATTCTACTGGGTATTTTATTCATGCACACCCTTGCAAAAATTGCGACTGCTCCATGCATGCATGTAAAGACTACTCCCTAAGGACCAAGGAGTACTCTAAAATTAACTACAATTCATATAAAAAATATGGTCCAATTAACATTGCGATGTCCTAGGGCAGGACCATATACTTAGGGTTGCCAGATTTTTTATGCGCGAAATCAGTACGTTAGACTTTTTCATGCTAAAAAAATCAGTACTTTTCAGCAATGCCGTATTTAGGGGGGGAGGGGATGTGGGGGTTCTGACCCTCCCCGAAATGTAGAAATGTAGGTTTTTAAGGCACTTAAACTTGAAAACGGCAAAACAAGCTCCAAAAAAAGGAGAAAAGGCATATATTTTTTAATTTTGTTATGTACTTCCTTTGTGTACAATGTGAAGGTCCAATTAAAGATATAAAACAAGTAATTTTTAGCAAAAAAAAAACCGACTTCAACTCCCATATAAAATATATATATATATATATCTCATGATCCACTGATCGGATCTCAACCAGATTATGTATGGGACCACCTCTGAGACACTACCTTTCCGATGCAAGAAGAATTATCGAAATCGGTTGACGTGGTCCAAAGTTATGCGGTAACATACATAAAAAAAAAAAAAAAAAATATTCCGACGAACTGATAACCTCCTCCTTTTTTGGAAGTCGGTTAAAAATACATACAGTGGTCAAAAAATTATAACCGAACCACTTCTTGCCAAGTTTTAACGTATTATATTTGTTGTTATTGAACTTTTGTTATATTTTTAAATAAAAATATAGTTCGTTCTTTAACAAAACCCGTGGAAATTCATGTTTCCAAATTTGAGCAGTCCACTTGCAAAGGCGCTATGTAAATTTTTTTAGATTTTTAGTTTTTGGTAAGCAACGCACCAGTATTTAAAGTAATTTCATGTCCACTAACAATACAGTGCAAAATCTTTCTATTTTCTGAAAAAATAGCATCAAATGTTAACTACTATTGCAAAAGTCGCTATAATACTTATTTATACACTTTCAAAAGTCTCCATCTTCTGATGAACTTAGAAAACTGCAAGAACCCGTGGTAGTTTCGGTGCCTAGTGGAAGGCGTAGTAAAAAAGAAGACCTAGTGATAGAACTTTTTAGAAAAGTATCGATACTAGTACTCATATAGAATACTCTAAAAAAGAATCGATGCCAGTACTCATACTTGCAAAAAAGTATCGATAATACTCGTACTTGTAAGCATTCTCAAAGCAAACGCAAAAAGGAAAAAAAATCAGATTGCTTTGCTTTTTCACCTCTTCCCATTTGTAAATTGAATAGTGACTGCTTTTAATAGTTTTAATCTTATCTAAAGGAGTTTTTGGAATAAACTTCCGATAAGATTAGTTTTACATGCGTAAATTAAATGTGTATAGCAAAAAGCTTATTTCAATTTTTTAAAAGCAAATATTTTATGATTGTTTGACGCGTATATGTATTTACAAATAACTTTACTTTGAAAATGAAATGCAAATGTAGAAGGCGAGAAGCAAATGGGGTGAAGCCCATTCTCTATAGGAAAGGCAAGCTCTCTTTCGTAAACATTTTCTTCAAGAATGGGCTAGATTTCGAATTCACAACGAAGGTAGAATACATGGGTTAACGACGGCTGCCTTATGCTGCAGAGTAGAGAGAGACTCCCACTTCCACCATTCATTATCAAAGGTGAGGCAAGATATTCGTTTTTCAATTATTTAAATATTTTTAACCGAATCCAATGTTGAAATGACCGCTACATTTTCTTCTAGGTTGTGTAAAAATTTCATAACTGAGTCAATTACCAGTTTCACTAGAACAAAATATGTATTAATTATTAGTATGGAGTACACATATCGTCGCCCGTGTGCCATAAACATGAATGTTTAGAAATGAAAATTTTGGGAAATCAAGTTTGAAAGTTTTTTTTACGAGACTTAACTCTACATTTATGCAATTGAAATTGTAAAATAGTATCGACCCCTTTCCACATCGCAAAGGGCCTTTGTGACCTCCGAGTGAACTCTTCTCAGAGCCGCCCACTTATCGACCCCTTTGCGCAAAATTATCGTACGTTACATTTTTTACGAAATTGACTTTTTGATGCAACTTTGTTTTACAACCCATAACGCATCACCTGTTCAAATATTACGGCTTAAATCCCAATAGCTACCCCTAAAATGGACTGTATATTTTATCGTATGTGGCGATGATTTTTTTCTTGTGAGCGAAGTTATCATATGTGCTAAGAAATTTGAATGTAGAGACCTTTCTACAAAAAATCTTGCGTTTAGTTATATTTCTCAATTATCTCAGCAGATCTAAACTTTGGTATTGATGGTAGTAGAGAAAAATACAAAAAATACTTTCCTGTAAAATTTGGTTTTTGTAACATACGATAATTTTGCGCAAAGGGATCGATATGTGCTTTCCGTGTACGCATGGTATTCTGGGTTTTGGTATAACATAGAACATCCAAAGGTTAAACAAGTCAACCTAATAACTCAACGCTAATAAATTTGCACATTCATGCTTCTGACATGAGGGTGACGATATGTGAATTTAAAACTTTAAAGACGTTTTTCTCGGTTTCGGTTTTTTGAGTTGTGACAGTATTGAAGTAAATGAGCTTTATGTTAATTTTCATAGCATTCATATTGCATATTGAAGTTAATATTCGAACGTTCGCCACAATATTTATGGGGTAATTAAAAAAAATTACTTAAAAAAAATCTTCACTCGTCGATACTTTTCGGCATTCGCGATATTTACTCAGTACTTGTCAAAAAGTATCGAGTTCCCGATACTACTCAGTACTCATGAAAAGTATCGATATTCTGTACTCGGTACTCGTATCGTTCTATCACTAAGCAGACCAATCTTCATGGAAGAGCGAACGCGAAAAGCAAAAAAAAAGATAGCTATGTAAAAGTTACTGTTTCAAAACTCGCTATATTAAATTTTTATATATAAAATTTGCAAAAACTACCACATTGCCATCTTGTTTTTTAATGTTATTAGGCTCTTGTTTATCCAAATTTTCAGATAATAAAGAGAAATATACAATTTCAATGTTACTTGTTGTTGTAGACGTTTTTTTATTTATTTATAGATCACTATTATAAAATCACATAACGCTGTTTGCAAGTGGACAACTCATTTGTGCAATATTAAAAAAAATTCAACAAACTTTCGTACAAATTTCGAACTTTTAAAAATTCAAAAAATCA
>NW_023458581.1:183557-191577 GCF_013731165.1 Rhagoletis pomonella | reverse complement strand
CCATATTTTTTATATGAATTGTGGTTAATTTTGGAGTACTCCTTGGTCCTTAGGGAGTACTCTTTACACGCATGCATGGAGTAGTCGCGATTTTTGCAGGGACGTACATACAAACATATATAAATATGCATGTTATGTGTGTACACATGTATGAATATACCCAGCGGACCAAATGCTCGCAAATGATAACACATGTGAGTGAATGCGAGATTTAACGCGGAAAAACTCTCGCAAATGAATCGGGAAATGATAGCAATATGATTTATATGTCGTTCAGTTTGTGGCAGTGAAACTTTCATTTACGATAGTTGGAAGGAATATCGTTAGTGAGCATTTGGCGATATAATTTGCAAGGTTGTTTTGATATTTCTAGCGATAAGGATAAAATACTGAATGTGATAGGTTTTCGATTCAAAATAGAATATAAAAAAAAATGTTTTTGCCGAGCCGGCATTAATATCAAATAAGTATCGCAAGAGATATCACAAACGGTTCGCAAGAAATAAGGGTTGAAAGACTTTTATTTATTTTATTCCCCATTAACAAATATTTTTTATTATTAGTTAATGCTTCTTATTGTTTATACATGTATATTGTTTAAACTAAAATTCGGACATAGAAGAAATTAAAAACTGAAATTTCAAATACATAACTTAAAAGTATTACGCACTTCTTTGGCAGCTTAAAGGAATCTATTTCATGAGTATAAATAAATTAAATATTACGAAAACAAGACACTCTTTAGCCATTGAACATCTAAAAAATGTACACATGGAGACATTTATAGATGAAACTTCACTCCTTAAAGAAATTAACTCAGCACCTTGACGATCAATTTTGGATAGTAACTTATCAATTTTATCAGTTGTTGTCCTCTGGGTTTCCATAATCTTCGTTATTAGGTTCAATATGTCTGTAACCGTAATAAAAAAACTTGTAAGTAGGGATTAAATAAGAAACTGGGCTCGAATCACGGCTCTCGTGAACGAGTGACCGTTCGAATATGGTATACTTACTTATTAGACCATTTAAATAAACTCCGGAAAGGAGACAGAAAATTATTAATAACAAAAAAATGTATTTAGTTTTTAATAAATATTTTTTAATTATTCAGCTGCCATACACTCGAGTTTGACAAATAAAAGAAAACTAATTTTTTACAATAGTACATGTAGAAAATTATTGCACTCGCATTTCTATCACAATATTCACGCTGCAATGCTCGTGTGCGAGGGTTTTACGATCAAAGAAGTTTCACAATCGTCCTTTGCTCACATGCGAGCTCATTTGCGGATATTTTGCGACACTCTCGCTAAAGGCTCTTGCGCTGGTCCGCTGGGTAACTCTAAAAAATAATTCATTACATAATCTATGCTTATGTATGTAATCAATTTTATTTGTTGTTTTAAATGCTGCCCTAATATAATACTTCACATATATATATGCATATATACATACAATTATTAACATACTTTCGTACATAATCTATTGGCATACATAGTCTATTGACATACATTCCCACATTTTTATGCACAAAAATGCATGTGTTGTATAGTACACTCGGAGCGCTCGCTCGTCGCTCACTCGTCTTTCCTAGCAGAGTGAGTATGCAGACAGCTACTCGCCTCGCACTGCGAGCGAGGCAACACCCAACAGCCTCGCTCATTTAAAAGGAGCGCGAGCAAACAAGCAGCGCTCGCTCGTTTGGCGAGCGAGCCAAACTTCTCGTGCCTCGCCTCATTGCTGCTACGAGTACGAGCTGCGAGCGCCTCGTTCTCTGCGAGGCATTGAGTAGGAGTTTGCTCACTCGCTCGCTCGAACTCCGAGTTTTTGCCCACCCTGCACATACATACATATATCGGCTGTTTAATAATCAAGATAAATAATTTAAAGTTTAATGGCCTTATTCATAAAAAATAAAGTAAGTTTAAAGAGGTTTATAAATTGACGTTTTTATACATTTTTCAATTAATAAACCTTTTATAAGGCTACTTTATTTTTTATGAATAAGGCCATACATTTTTTGGGAAAACGCAATCAAAGTTCGAGTAGCTCATACATATGTATGTACGTATATACGTATTTGGTATACAGAAAAACATTTCCATACATTCCATAGGATAAATACCTTCTCCATTTTCAGTTCAGTTCAGTTATCTGTTACACTGAACATGTTCTCCTTATCAAGCTTATTAATTCCATGACAACATTTCCAAAGACGTGAATTTTTTATCAATTACATAGGTTTACAAAACAAAAACGTTTCTGCATATTGAACCAAACCTCTATGTCCCTATGTAGTTCGACGAGCTGAATGCGAATCCGAGGTCTGCTAGCCTCCATGACGTCAGGTTCGGGCCATTTGAAGGTTAAGTAGGGAAAAATTCATTGAATAAAATTGAAAATTCATGTATATTGGGTTTTCGACTCGCTGAACCCGAATCCGAGTTCCGTTAACCTCCGTAATGTCAGGTTCGAGGTCATTTGAGGGTCAAAAACACAAACAAATGTATTCAGTAAAAATAAAAATTCATATACTATACTTAGGTTTTTGTTGTCGCTGAATCCGAATATGGTCCCTTGATTCTTCAAGGTCATCTAGAGGTCATCTCAGGGTCAAATCGAAAATAATTGTATTGAACATAGTGATATTGAGGTTTGGTTCCATATGCAGAAACTTTTTTTTGTAAACCTGTGTTATCTTTATTTGGAATGTGCGATGCATGCTCAAATTAAGTTTGTATGTATGTACGTAAACATTTTTGTGATTTCAGTGCATAAGTGAAAAATGAGTATCCATAATTTTGTATGTATGTACATATGTACATTATGTATCCATAATTTGGTATGTATGTACATATGTACATACATATATGTATGTGGATAAGTGTTTGCTATTTTTTTATTTTAAATGAAGTAAACAAATCGCTAAATATTTTATCCTGTTCCGCGACACGGTTCCCAATGAAATTTATTTTGTTCCGGAATTGGTAATATATTCGAGAACACATATGTATGAAACATTCAATGTTTGTAATCGACGAATTTAATCAAATGCCATTGACATCCAAATTTTGCGCGCTACACAATCAAAAATTTCCATATAAATTTTTTTTTACTATCTCCTGCACCTTTTTTGTTACCACTTACCTTAACGGAAAGTGTCTATTATAGTTGGTGTTGTTGTCGACGAAGCATGTCCTACATTTATCCACGCTACCCCTCAGCGTCACGTACGCGCATGATTGCATGTTTGAACTGTGGGGTGCTGCAGAGAAAGGGTAGAATTGCAAACACATCACATCGTTTTCGGTATGTAAATCAACTATCATTGTTCTAAAGTAAAAAAAATGAATTTGAATGCATATAAAAAATCAAAATAATAAATTACCAAAACAATGCTAACGAAACGAACAGTAGGCCGTCGAGAGGTACACATTCACATATACATACATACATATACATGAGCATACATACATACATATACATGTATGTACATATGTATAAGGAGGAATATCTGCAACTGTGGGTAATATTACCCTCGACATTAGCATGTCAAAGCCAAAAAAATGCTACACTTCCCAGTTTCGCATAGACGTAGCCACGCATGCGCGCGTTTGCCAAGACAGATGAAAGGGTAAAGCGTAAAGGTTCATGGGAATCCGCTATGAAAAAACGCCACAAACGACCTCTGCACTGAAGCGATGGCACAAAAAAGGTCGAAGACTGCTGCTAGTTAGGCTTAGGACGTCTTCTATTGCAATGCCAACACCCATAAATCCCAATGTTTCCGAAATGGGATAACAGAGCCGAGTAAACATGACACCCAACTGTCAATAGATATTTCGCGGTTATTTTCATTATGCTGGTTGACGCATCCAGCCGCTACTGGCATAGCGGATGAGTGAACGTTTATTTGATTTATGTCAAAATCTAACGAGCTGAATGCTTTCATTCGGCTACTCATCTATTCACAGTCATTCATTATGTCGTCCTTTTTTGTGTATCGCGTTGCGAAACCTCGTAAGTATACATATGCACAGTGGTATGTGTACAAAACGTGAATGTGTGGAGTGGCTGAATATGCACATTCGATGTAAATTCAATTGTTATCTAGCCGAAAAAATCATTGACGATTTTGAAGGCTGAATGCACGGACAGACAACACTTGAGGCTTTCTTATCATTAATCAACGATGGTAGTTCCCTTATCGATAAATGTCAATGATAAAAAATTCAATTTCACACTTTCATTCCAGAAACAAGCAATTTTATTGGCATTTCTGTTTTCTTACACTATTTTCCTATAATTAGTTTGTCAAAGTAAATTTAGTAGTGAGTTACTAGTTAGAATATGATCAATAAAATAATAATATAACAATAGATTGGCGCTGACAAAAAATGCTAGTGTTTGGCCGAGCTTTTCCTCGGATTTGTGGCGTGCGCCTTGGTGTTGTCACACAAAGAGGCCATCCTTACAGTTTTACGCCGACTCCGAACGGCGATTGTATTTTTATAAGAAGCCCGCTACGGCGGCCGGTTTATGTATGTAAATTCAAATACAGCCCACACTCCAATCCCCAAAGTAAAAAGGTCTGTGAATTTTAGAAATAAAGGAACAAGTTGTATTAATAAGACTAAATAAATAATAAAAAAAACTGTTTAATATACAACGCGTTTATAAATAGACTAAAAAGTAAAAAATAATAATTATCAGTCCCATAGAATTTGTTTTGATAACTTTTGATTTTGAAATTTTAGCAAAGTCATTCTAAACAATTTATGAGATTGAAAATGAAAAGCGTGGGGCGCATGCCAAGGCGCGAATGCGCTGACTGTTTGTTTGATGACAGGAGATACTTCGTCTTGTCCTCGTTGAGCGCCAGACCCATTCGCTTTGCTTCCTTATCCAACTTGGAAAAGGCAGAACAGATTTCGCGGTTCGTTTTAATGACCAATTTTTTTTACTTGTCACTCTATAACCCTAGAGTACTCAGTGGCGGATACAGGATTTTATTTTAGTACAATTGCATGTACTATTTAAAAAAAGACACAAGATATATAGTTATACGTTGGGTTTATTAATGCAATATATACATACTAGCTTTTACCCGCGGGTTTCACCCCGCGCTTTTATACAAATATGAAAAATAATTTAATGATGTTAGATTTTATTTCTGTGCCCATTTCGTTATACCTCGTTATTTTTTAAGCGAGTTAAGGTATTTAGGCCGTTTAAAACTATGAAATTATAAAATCTCGTCTGCGCGCTAGGCATACGAAAGATATCAATCTCTCTAAGTTTACCTTAAAATGGTTCCAGGTATACGACGCGTGAATGTGTAACCTTCTTGGAGGTGCCACGGCGGGTTCTAATATTTCCAACTCAAATTTAGTAACCTGGCCTTGATAAAATACCACTTCTCATTACTGTAGCATATGCCTCAAGACAGCTTTAGATTATAAGGCCGAACCCGGCTCTCCCTTTTCCATTTAATGAAATTTATTGTCAGTACGGCACTTATAAAATAAATCTCCATAACAAATTTAAAATACTTCGAGAGATTTTCTATCCTTCCAGAGATATGTATTAAGAAGTTTTTAGTATGTATGGGAGGCGACATGCCTTCTTTTTTAATAACTCACATTTTTTCCATGAGCAATTGATACATTTTGTATACACAACTCCATACCAAGTTCCAGTATTCTTCCACAAACACTTCCAGGGATATGTTGCAAGAAAAAGCAAATGTGTACTGGAAGTGCCACGCCCCTTTTTCTTATAACCCTAATCTTCTTCCATGAATTTAGAATTGATTTAACATACCCCAGTACCAAGTCACAGTACTCTACCATGAACACCTCTAGAGATAAGCAGTATAAAACAGTAAATTTGTACGGGAGGAACCATGTTCCCTTTTCGAATGACTAAAATTTTTCTCCATGAGAATGGAATTAATTTTGTATACACATCTCGGTGCCAAGTTCCAGTCCTCTGCAATAAACACCTCCAGAGATATGCAGCATAGAAAAATCAATTTGCATGGGAGTTGCCACACCACCTTTTCCAATAACTCTCATTTTTCTCCATGAGTATGGTATTAGTTTCACATACATACATACATATGTATTTCCATACCAAGCTTGAGTGCTTTACCCCAAACATTTGAAGAGATATGCAATATGAAACTTTCAGTCAGTATGGGAGGTGCTACGCCTCTTTACCAAAAACGTTCATTTTTCTCCGTGAATATGAACATGATTTCACACAGTGTTGGCAAACTGTTAATCTGATTAACGATTAAAAATTAACGATTAAAATGTTAATCGCGTTCGACGATTAAAATTAATTTGTCGTAATCAACTGTACGATTAATGATAACATTTTTTTAATCGTTAATCGCTGGCTGCGATTACGTTTAATTAATTTAAAACATTAATCGTTAATCCAATTAAAAATAAAATCTGATTAATTTGTCTAGTTTGTCCGAGTTTGAAACCAAACACCAGTTATAGTAATTATTTTGTGTTTTACGCTTATAAAAAGCACATAATATAAAAAATTTATAATTATTGTTATTAGTAATACATAAACTGGGAACTTTTACAAACCTAGTTTGTAAAACGTTTGTTGGTATATATCTTAATGAAAATGCACACCAAATTGCTTAGATTGATGAGGAAACCCGACTTAGTCATACCGGATTAACTTGGTTTGTGTGCACAGGGAAATTCCAGCATAACTTAATTAATCACCAAACCTACTTGATCAAATTAAGAGATAATGATTAAAAATTAATTTTTTAATCGCGGTTACGATTAACTGTTTAGTCAGATTAAAATTAATCATGATTAACTGTGATCGGATTGAATTTAATCGAATTAACTAACTGATTAAAACATCAATCGATTAATTCCAACATTATGTAATATGAAAATTCCAATTTGTATGGAAGGGGCCTTGAGTTACCGGACTTACTTTCAGTCTAAGACCATCCTTCCGAAATCCGTAGTAAGCGTACTAAATTTCGTTCTGATCGGAAAACCGGTTAAGGAAGTAGCCTATTTTTCAATCCAGGTCATAAACCATCTTTGAGCAAAATTTCATTTTCAAACAGCTGGCAATTCTTAAAAAAGTAGCCTATTTTCCAGTCTAGGTCATAAGCTATCTGTGTGCAAACTTTCATGCAAATCAGTTCAGTCATTTACGCGTATTAATTTAATTAAAGTTTCCTAATACGTGATAACTCTTAAAATAGTAGCCTATTTTCCAACGTAGGTCATAAGCTATCTCTGTGCGAAATGTCATGCAAATCTGTTCAGTCGTTTCCACGTATTAGTTTAATTAAAACTTTGTTAACAGGAAGCAACTCTTCCAAAAAATTAGCCTATTTTCCACTGTAGGTCATAAGCTATCTGCTTGCAAAATTTCATGCAAATCCGTTCAGACTTTTCCGCGTATTAATTTAATTAAACTTTTTTTAGCAGGTGGTAATTCTTAAAAAATGTAGCCTATTTTTCAGCCTAGCTCATAAGCTATCTGTGTGAAAACTTCCATGCAAATCAGTTCATTAATTTCCGCGTATTAATTAAATTAAACATTTCTAACAGGTGGCAACTCTTAAAAACAGTAGCCTACTTTCTAACGTAGGTCATAAGCTATCTGTGTGCAAAGTTTCATGCAAATCCGTTTAGTCGTTTCCGCGTATTAATTTAATTAAACTTTTTTAACAGGTGGCAACTCTTCCAAAAAATTAGCCTATTTCTCACTGTAGGTCATAAGCTATCTGCTTGCAAAATTTCATGCAAATCCATTCAGTCGTTTCCGCGTATTAATTTAATTAAACTTTTTTAGCAGGTGGCAACTCTTAAGAAACGTAGCCTATTTTCCAATCTAGGTCATAACCTACCTGTGTGCAAATTTTCATGCAAATCCATTCAGTCGTTTCCGTATATTAAATAAATTATACTTTTTAACAGGTGGCAACTCTTAAAAAAATAGCCTATTAACCAATCTGCTG
>NW_023458581.1:161566-183547 GCF_013731165.1 Rhagoletis pomonella | reverse complement strand
TTTATAATATTAGTAAGATAAAGACTTATTTCTTGCTTACAATATTGGCAAAATGAAGAATGTAATTAAGTAACTTAACAACTTATTCAGAATTTTTATTCTAATAATTTTAATTGCAAATTCAATTTTGCGCTTTTCTTTTGCGAATCTTCCTATTATCCTTTCAGTGTCAATTTCAATATCTAAGTGTACGTGTAAAAGCGCAAGACCTATCAGTCTTCCTTTATTCATGGTACTACCCAACCATATTTTTAACCGGCGAAGGGTTGAAAAACTTCTTTTGGAAGTAGCGTTACTAGCTGGAAGTGTGACCAGAATGCGGAGAAGTTTGTTAATCAATGGAAAATCATATTCGTCGCATTCACTAAGAACTTCTGCTACTGATTTTGGGAGTGGTTTTCGCTTTCCTTATTTGTCCATCGTGCCAACCACACTTTATACTCTCCTTCCAAATTGACACCGTCTTTTTCTAAGAAAAGTTCGTATCGTTTTCCGAGCGATTTTACGCGTTTGATAGCATTATTTTTTTCATCAGGCGTATTATATTCCCCCATTGTATTTTAGATGGAAGTAATAAGTTCAAATCAAAAATGTTTAATATCTTTTTCGGCAATCTTTCTCGGAGGACGAGCAAAATATTATCCAATAGTGGTATAAATATTGCCTTTCGATAATAATCTTCAGCGTTAGACGCACGATAATTACCCCGAAAATTTTGTCTATTCGCTCTCCGAGGAAGGAAAATGTCAAAATCCAATTCCTTAGCGGTATCGGTAACTTTTGAAAATATATCAGAAAAATGTGTGTCAGCATTTTATCTATAATTTCGAAGAATATTCATAGTGTCATTGACTGCTTCGCTAGCACGATTCAAGTCAAGCGAGGGCTCTTGGAGAAGTAAACTTTTAATTTTTAATTTTTTAATTTAACTTTTTAATTTTTATTATCTTATTATATTAAACGAGCAATTCTTGTATATATATATATATCCACAGGGTTCTCGGAAACGGCTCTAACGATTTCGATGAAATTTTATACACCGATGATGTTTCGGATTTTAAGGTTATCTGAATAGACATTATCCCCGAGATGACTCTTATAAGGTTGCCACCTATTCGAAATTTGTTACGAATTAATTAAAACATCATAATATGGGTATCAAATGGAAGGTATTTTAATGATCCATAATTAAAAATATTTTTAATAGGGTTGCCACCTATTTTGAATCGCATATTTATTTAATTTTTTGTTAAAAAAAGGTAAAATATTACTATTTATGAGTACCAAGAGAAGGTTCTTAAACAATGCTTTCCCTATATACAAACTGTTATCTCTTAGGATAATAGTGTAAGGTTGCCACTTATTTTCGATTCTACACAATTTAACTAAAACATCGCAATATGAATATGCAAGGTATTGTTAAGAACATTGGTCAGAAAATATTTTCCATCAGGGTTGCCACGTTTCTATGTAATACAAATTTTTATTTTGTTAATTTCAATCAACACTTCTTTTATGTATACACAGTACATATACGATCAAAAGATATGTACCATCTATTCCAGAGTATTTCGCAACAGGGTTGCCACATACATTTTAGGGGAGAGCCACGAAATCCCCGAAAACAAAATCCCCAAACCCAAAATCCCCAGCTTCAAAAAAATCCCCAAATACATTATCCCCAAAATCAAAATCCCCAAACTTTTGAATAAATGATATTACCGATCATGTAAACAATAGCGCAAGCCGAGTCTTACCTTTGTCCTGATTCGTAGTTACATACACCCGATTTACATGATTCAAGTAATAATTCAGCCTTCTTGCTTTATTTTCTGTCACTCGGCTATCTTAAGCAGGGATCACACGATTTGTAAGTTCGTACAGATTTGTACATTTTGACAGTTACATAGTGAGGTTTTTTTTATTAAGCTGAACTCATTCTCGATACAAATTTCTAGACAACACCACTCTGTGGCTGCCCAAATGTACAAATCTGTACAAATATACAAATCGTGTGATCCCTACTTTATATACAATTTTGAAGGCAAATTTTCAAATAGTCAATATAAATCCTTCTTCTCGCTCTTACTACTTCACCTGGTATAATTTCACCATGTCTTGAACCGTGTAAAACCCGTCATATATACATAGTTTCAATTTATGGCAATATATGTACATATGTGTATTTATGTATATACATACAATATTCATACCGTTATGTTATCACACATTTTTTCGCTTTTACACTTTCGCATAACATTTCGTCATAGGCTTTATCACTGTGCGTGGATTTGCCTGCAACTAAGTATAATTGTAATAAAAAGCATTGTTCTAGTATATTTTGTGCGAAATATTATTTAATTTTTTTATTAAAATGGAAGTAGTCGTTATAAAATCTAACAAAGGCAATGATAAAGTATATTTGGATGAATTTGATTACCATTTTCATTCCAAAAATAAAACACGAGAGTTTCGTTGGTCTTGTGCGTTTCGCAGAATGACGATACGCGGTTTTGTACTTTAAACGGCGATATGTATGTATGTATGTATAATACATAAATATTTGTAAAATAGTAAAATTTATTTTGAGTAGGTACTAATTTGAAAAACAATGAATTTTGTATTTATTTAAGCTTATGTAAAATATATTCATAAGTTATTGCGACGTATTGCCTTTTCTTCAATTTTCATTTACCTAATAAATATTTGCGAATTCATCACACAATTTGTTTTGAATTTTTTTGTGAGAAATAATGTCGAATATAGTCCCCATTTTCTGTGTGAAATACATTCAAATTAGGCTTAAAATCGCGGCGAAAAGAGAGAAAACTCCCAGGGAGTTCCGGCCGTGATAGGTTCATGAAAACTAAAAAATATATTGTTTATTCGATGTATGTATTTCATATATGCTTCTATTTTATGTATTTTATATAAGCGTATCAAAAAAGGACTTTTCTGCTGGACTGCTCAAACGAGATCAATATAAGGCAAAAATTCAAAAATTATATTCGTATTAATATAAAAAACAGCAAAACTTTAATAAGAAGTTAATTTTGAACATGAGACTCAAGTCTCAACTTCGTTTCGGCGAGCAGTTAATGCAGAAAAAATCACACTCCGATAGTCCAAACAAAACAAAGTGCCTTCTCTCAAGAACAGAAGATAAAGGACTAACCGTATATAAAATTTGACCGCAATCATAGCACTCAGTAAAAGAAAATGAGTAAACTGAAAGTAGTGGTCGTCGGGTCGACCAACATTACGTGGGGATAAGGAGTGACATATTGCCAAACTAAAAGGCGACAAAACGCATTTTTATCAAACCACTGCCATTGAAGCTGGCTTCGCCTACACTATTTCCTTGTCAATATCTAATTTCTTGTCAATATCTAATATTACAACTTACTAGACGCCATGCTGTGGTTCGATGACGTTTATACAAGTAACCAAGGCGAATTTATACAAGGTGGTGCAGGGCGAATTTATACAAGGTGGTGTTGATGGCGAATTTAGATTTTCGCCGCGGTACTTTCTAATGTCAAAATGATGTGTTTGTTGTAAACAAGGCGAATTCATATTACAACAAACACATCATTTTGACATTCAATAGTACCGCGGCGAAAATCTACATTCGCCATCAACACTACCTTGTATAAATTCGCCTTACAATCAACTCTTTATTATATACATCTGACAAGAAAATAATGTAAGTTATGGGTTTTGTATTAAAAAAAGGCGCCGCAGACTAAAATACATACAGTGTTAAAACAAGCACCGCAGGCGAAAATTTGGAATAAAAAATTGCGCGATTTTCGATTCAAAATTTTCACTAAATGTATATACAAAAAAATTTTGTTGTATGGGAAATTCTCTATTAGTTCGAACTTTCGCATTACTGGATAGTTTTTATTCGGACACATAATTTTCGCTGTTTTATTAACAAACATCAGGTTACATATGTTGTTTTGATTATGTAAATGCAAATAAAAGGACCATGGTACATATTTTCTATCCAAATATGCAAATAATTCAGAAATAACATTGGGAAATTTTCACAAATAAAAGTGTGACTATCCTATTATTTTTTATTTTTACGTTGCAAAATTTGGTGAGTTTATAATGAACTGGTAGTATTTGGAGAGGAGAATCGAATGCAGCCCGTTAGAAGTTAATATGTGCTTGCAATAGAAAGGAAGTGACTCCTTTTTTTAAATTCTGATACTCGCGGCTTTTATAGTATACTGTAGCTGGTGCGTCCCTAAAACTGTTATCCGACAACTGTTATAGTGTTCTGGAGTATAAAAGGAATCAATCTAGACGTGGCAGGCTTATGTTCTCTTATTAAAAGATAGTTAAAAAAAAACAACTTCTTTAAAAGGTTACGATGCGTGCACAAAAGTAAAAATGCATATTTTTTACTACCACATCGTCCGCAATTGGAAAATTTAGCCAAATACGTGTGTGCTCTATTTTACAATATACTATTAAACTATGATCCTGCTGCACCACTTTTTTATTTGTTCATTAAAAAGTTACAGAGCGAAAAAGAGATAAGCAAAGCCCCCAGAAAACCAGTATATATAATACCCAAGGCATTTTTTGTCCATGTCATCAAATGTGCATCTTTCGTTCGATTTTCGAAAATGAGGTGTCAAATGAAAGAGCTTGGGCTGTAGATGCTAGGACTTACCGTTGATTTTTTGCAGTTTATGTTCGGAAATTTTTTTATATGAAAGAAATGCGGAGCACCTTCAATAAAAAAAATTGCCAAAAATCAACGGTAAGTCCAAGATACTTAAAATTTGCAATTTTCTGTGCTAAAATTTGATGGGCTACAAAACTGAATACCAAAATTTTTGCCAAAAGTTGCTGATAAAAATATTAGAAATTTTGGTAAAAGTTTGCAGATTTTTCATAATTTTTGCACAAAGTCTGAAATTAGGATTTATATCATGTTTGTTAAGCTATACTTTCATAAAAAAATAATAAACATTAAATAAAATACAGAAAAATAGCCAAAACTTACTTAAATGTTGCGTTCCAGTTTTTATTTGGTTCACTGTATGTGTATCTCGGTAACCGATTTATCAATTTGTACCAAACTCAGTACAATCATTGACCTTGGCATAAATCATACTAAAATTACGCCCACTTTCGATTTCAAAAAAAAAGCGCGTAAAAAACGTTAAAAACGTATGGTGCGTTGCTTTAAAATGTTGCACCCCGTTGGATGTTGTATTCTAGCAGCTAAAGGAATGTATACTAAAAATTACAGACATGTGCTCAAGATTTAAGAAAAATAATTTTTTTCACAAAAAAATTCGAAGTTTTTGAGAATTGCCCGTATATATTTTTATTTAAAATTTTCACCATTCATATCATTTATAATATTATTTTTTTATAAAAAAAGCGCTGCATGCCAAAATTTGTAATAAAAAAATTCGAGATTTTTTATTCCAAATTTTCACAATATACCTTATAAAGAGGTATGGAGGATGGTTCCGTGCGCAGAAGTGGAAAACTTTTCACTGCCATTCACCTCTGAGTGGCCAGAAGCGAGTCTTGTGCGTACGGTTCAAATCGCAGCTCACAACGTCCGGATATTTATATCCACGTATCCTTTGGGTAGCAACCAAACACCCGTTTGGGAGCGAGCTAAAGTAAGAAGGCGTAAAACTTCACGTGCGCTGGGTTTGGGTCCCGCCACGTTAAAACCCTGCCCAATGAAAAAATCCAAAAAGGCTCGGATGAGACCCCCTTTTCCTGATGACGATCACGGCAAACGTATAAAGGACTATGATTTAAGGGTATGCACCTGGAATATCCGGACCCTTAATGGGGAAGGTGCCTCTGCCCGGCTGGGTAATGTCCTCGGGAAGACAAAGGCTGACATCACCGCCATCCAAGAAATGCGATGGACGGGGCAAGGAAAAGCAAGCGTGAAGCCTTGCGACGTCTAATAGAGTTGCCACGTAAAGGAGCGCAAATTCGGTGTTGGATTCGTGGTAGGAGAGTCGAGTACTGGCGTTCACCCAGACGGCCTGCCAGCCGAGCTATTCAAGTACGGGGGCGAGGAGCTGATGAGGTGCATGCATCAGCTCTAGGGTTGCCAGACGGGCCTGATTTGGCCTGATTGTCAAGTTTTTTAATGCGCGTCAAGTGTCAAGTGAAAAAGTGATTTGTCAATGTTTTTTGTAAGTTAATTTTTTTCACAAATTTATTCTAGCTACATATGTAATAATACTTAAAAAAAGTAAGTTTATATTTCTAAAAAACACATCGAAAGAGAATATTTTTACTATCAATACAACTAAGAACTAATATGATACATATTTTTTCTGTGCAATTATAATTTAAAAAATATAGGTCTCTTTAGGTATGTACAATTATAATAAAAGTTCCAACACTGATATTTACCCCATTACTCAACACTGGTAAATTGACAACATTGTAATAAAGTCAGTCATATTTGATCTCTTAACTCTCGCGCATTCTTTTCTTCTTGTCGCTTATAAACAACAAAGTAACACACACACATACATACGGTTGATTAACAAACGTTTTGCCCGGCAATATTTGCAACTAAATTAATTAAAATTTAACTGCAAGTTCGAAGCAAATGAGTTTCTTAAGAGAGCTACCAGTTATTTAGCTGAACGGTATGATTTTGGAGAAACATCAATATACAAACAAATTTCCTGTCTAAATATAAAAAAGTCCCTTCTGACTTGGAATAAGCTGTTAGAGCTGCCGAAATTATTAGGTATTTCAAATGACATTGACAATGATAAACTGTATGCCGATTACTGTGTTCTTCGAGAAGTTTACGATATTTTACCAAAAGATATACCAAATGATAGAATATGGTCATATTTTTTAAAAAAGTGTGCAGAAAGCAATCTTCAAAATTTAAAAAAGTTGATCTCATTTGTGTTTTCTATCCCAATAAGCAATGCCTTTTGTGAAAAAGCATTTAGTGTTCTAAATAATTTATATACCAAAGATAGGAATAGAATGTCCTTCGATCTAATAAAAGCCGAACTATTAATAAGAATAAATTTTAATGAGGATTGCAAAAACTTTCAAAATTTTGTAACAACACCCGATGGTAGAGAATTAATTAATTCTGTATCTAAGAACACGAAATATATGTGGCAAAATAAATAGAACCTATATTTTTTTTCTTAAGATAGTACCTATATTTTTTTTGAAATAACGCCTAAGTTTTCTTTAAAATATATAAAGACTGAATTTTTATTGTTATATTGTTTTTTGTTTTTTTTACATTGTTTCTGTTATTTTTTCTTTTTATGATATTTTTGTTTTTATTCTAATAATTTTTATGAAAAAAAAATAATAAAAAATTAAACAAAAACCCATAGTATGAGTGTTTTTATTTGTTAAGTTTTTTTTTCAAAATCAAGTTTTTTTTTGGTCAATGTCAAGCTTTTTGACAAATTGGATCTGGCAAGCCTAATCAGCTCATATGCAGAATATGGTCAGATGAACACATGCCCGACGACTGGAATTTAAGTGTGCTCTGCCCAATCCACAAGAAAGGCGACCCCGCCCTACGCGCCAACTACCGCGGAATCAGCCTTCTAAGCATAGGTTATAAGGTCTTATCGAGTGTATTGTGCGAAAACCTGAAGCCCACCGTCAACGAGCTGATTGGACCTTATCAGTGTGGCTTTAGGCCTGGAAAATCCACCATAGATTAGGTATTCACAATACGCCAAATCTTGGAAAAGACCCGCCAGAATAGGATCGACACACACCATCTATTTGTCGATTTGAAAGCCACTTTCGATAGCACGAAGAGAAGTTGCCTTTATGCCGCAACTTTATGACTGAATTTGGTATCCCCGCGAAAATAATACGGCTGTGTAAAATGACGTTGAGCAATACCACCAGCTCCGTCAGAATAGGGAAGGACCTCTCCGAGCCGTTTGATACCAAACGAGGTTTCAGACAAGGGGACTCCCTTTCGTGTGATTTCCTTATTCTGATGTTGGAGAAGATAATAAGAGCCGCAGAACTGAACCGTTCAGGCACAATACTTTACAAGAGCGTACAATTGCTGGCGTATGCCGACGACATCGATATTATCGGTAAAAACAAGGACTACATCTGTTCTGCATTCTCGGGATTGGATAGAGAAGCAAAGCGAATGGGTCTGGTGGTGAACGAGGACAAAACGAAGTATCTCCTGTCATCACACAAACAGTCACAGCATACGCGTCTTGGCACCCACGTCACTGTTGACAGTTACAAGTTTGAAAAAGTAGACGACTTCGTTTATTTGGGAACCAGCATTAACACCAATAATAATGTCAGCCTTGAAATCCAACGGAGAATCACTCTTGCCAACAAGTGCTACTTTGGGCTGAGTAGGCAATTGAGAAGTAAAGTCCTCTCTCGTCGTACAAATATCACACTCTATAAGTCACTCATCATGCCTGTGCTGGTGTATGGCGCGGAGGCATGGACAATGAAAGCATCTGATGAGGCGGCTCTTGGAGTTTTCGAGAGAAAGATTCTGCGTAAGGTTTACGGACCTTTACGCGTTGGTGATGGCGAATATCGCAGATGATTTAACGATGAGCTGTATGAGCTTTACAACGATATAGACATAGTGCAGCGAATTAAAATTTAGCGGCTCCGCTGGCTTGGCCATGTCGTTCGAATGGACAGAAACGCTCCTGCTCTGAAAATAATCAACGCGGGCCGCGATGCTGGTAACAGAGGAAGAAGAAGGCCTCCTCTGCGTTGGAAAGAACAGGTGGAGAAGGACTTTGCTGCACTTGGCATTTCCAATTGGCATCAGTTAGCACAGAAGAGAAATGACTGGCGTGCTGTTTTGGACTCGGCCAAAATCGCTAAGGCGGTTACAGCGCCAATAAAGAAGACAGCCGGTTCTACGTACCGGAATGACTCGGGTTTCACCCGACCAAGGGCTGTTGTTTCGGCGATCTAACCCCGTCTAGATCGGCGATACCCATTAATCATTATCCGTCCATGGAGCAATACCTGGCAGCCGGATTGCTCCGCATCCTTCTTCTCCGGGCGGGCGTAGAGCCCAACCCCGGACCTGAAATTTACTTCTGCTGTGTTTGCCAGAATCGACTCCACCCGAACTCCACTTCGGTTAGGTGCAACTCCTGCAACGGGTGGAGTCACCTAAGAACCTGCTCTGGCCTTAGGTCTCACCGGGAGTGGACCACAAACTTTGTGGCTCCCTGTTGCTCAAGCCAAATGGCACAATCAGCCTCCACGGCTACCCACTCGCGTAATGCACGGGTGCGACCTAGCACCCGAAGAGCCTGCACGGCCCCTAGAAGCTCCCCTGAGCAACAGCAAACCTCCCAACACACCCCTCCCACACAACCTACCGACCGGTCCCACTCGCGAGCGCGAGCCAACCAGCAGCTACTGGTTGCCCACACCATCTGCTCCGTGTGCCAGAACAGAATATACCGGAATGTGACATCAGTCAAATGCAACACATGCCTTGGCTGGTGCCACTTCCGGCTATGTTCTGGTCTACGCACCACTCGCGAATGGACTACAAACTACAGCGCCCCTTGCTGTAGTGCACCGCCGGCGCAGACAACAACGCCCATATCGCAGCCACCTACCATCAGGCTGCAACAACAACTGCGTCAGGCGCAACAGGCCCAAGGTAGGCCCCACACTTCTCTCACCCCCCGTATCGCGACCAGCCTCCCAAGGCACATGAACGTACTCCAACTCAACTGCAACGGACTCCAGAGCAAGATTGAGGAGATAGCAGTCTTCATGGGTCGGCACGGCATATTGATAGCTGCGGTCCAAGAAACGAAGTTGCACAGCAACTCAACTTTGTTGGGTTGCGCCGCCTACAATGTGCTCCGTAAAGATCGCGAGAGAGATAATGGTGGAGGACTAGCGTTCATTCTACACCACACAGTGCAGTATCGGCTAATCGAAGAAGACATCGACCCAAGGGACACTACCCTAGAATGTCAGGGCATAGCTGTCCGGTCAGGCGATGTCGAGCTCGAAATATTTAACGTGTACATACCCCCTGTCACCTGCTGCCCGGCTGGATATCTCCCTGACATAGGTGCGCTACTCAGAGGCGAAAACCGATTGGTAGTAGGGGACTTCAATGCGCACCACGATCTTTGGCACTCAAGCCTGGCCAATGATCGGAGGGGACACAGTTTGGCTGAGCAGATAGACGATTCGACATTCTGCACCATGAACGACGACGCCCCCACCAGGATTGTGGGCAGCTGCAGCAGCTCGCCAGACCTAACAATTGCTAGCGCTGGTCTGATAAATAGTATATCATGGCGACCTATGCTAACGTTAGCATCAGACCATCTGCCCATAATCATCTCAATCAATAAGCCCACCGACTTTGCTCCCGCGGATCACCGAACCTACACCAACTTCAACAAAGCTGATTGGAACGGCTTCGCGGAAGTTACCGAGAGCAGCTTCGCCGCCCTCCCCACACCCACAGACGTACATGCTGGTGAACGCCAGTTCCGCAAGGTAGTCACAGCCGCAGCAGATCGCTTCATACCGTCCGGACGCATCGCGGAAGTCCGCCCAAATTTCCCGGCTGAAGCAGCTGTACTAGCAAATGAGCGTGACCACCTACGCCAGGTCGACCCCGGGGACCCTCGCTTGAGGGAACTTAATTTGGAGATTCGGCAACTGGTGAATCAACACAAGCGGACAAAGTGGGAAGAGCACTTGAAGGCCTGTAACTTCACCTCTGGTGTGAGTAAGCTCTGGTCAACCGTGAGGTCCTTGTCCAACCCGACGAAGCGTGATGACAGAGTGGAAATTTCATTCGAAGGTCACGCCTCATCGGACCCGAAGAAATGCGCGAACTATTTCAGTCGGCAATTCACACTGCATCCTTCGGTAGACAAGGCCAAACGTCGAGTGACCAGGAGGCTGCACAAACTGCCCAAAAACGATGCACCACTTGTTTTCACCGGCGGTGAAGTGAAGGGGGCCATCGGGAAGGCGAAAGCCTCCAAAGCCATTGGACCCGACGGAATCTGTATGCTGATGTTGAAACATTTGGGGCCTGTGGGGGTAGCATACCTCACGGAGGTCCTCAATCTGTCTATGACCACTCTCATCATTCCTGATGTGTGGAAATCAGGGAGAGTGGTCCCACTGCTGAAACCGGGGAAGCCCGCCAACAGAGGAGTCTCTTATCGCCCGATAACGCTCCTTTCCCCGGTCGCGAACACACTTGAGGCCCTGCTGCTCCCATACTTCACCTGCCACCTAACCCCAGCGAAACATCAGCATGGCTTCCGTAAAGTGCACAGCACAACAACAGCACTTAACGCCATAAACACCCAGATAACTCGTGGCCTAAATCGAAACCGCCCCTGTGAGAGAACTGTCCTAGTAGCGCTGGACTTGTCAAAGGCGTTTGACACCGTCTGCCATTCCACGCTGCTAGAAGACATTGAGGCCTCCTCTCTCCCACAGGGACTGAAGCGATGGTCAGCGAATTATATGAGTGGTCGGCAATCATCAGTAATCTTCAGAGATCAAACCTCGAAACCAAGAAGAATAAAACAAGGGGTTCCACAAGGTGGTGTTCTCTCCCCCTTACTTTTTAACTTCTATATCTCGAAACTCCCCCAGCCACCTGAAGGAGTTTCCCTGATCTCGTACGCTGATGACTGTTCGATTTTGGCGTCTGGGAATGGAATTGATGACCTCTGCTCAAAAGTAAACGGCTATCTCTCCAGCCTTTCTCGCTTCTTCACTGCAAGGAGCCTAACCCTCTCCCCAACGAAATCAACGGCGACCCTCTTCACCACCTGGACGAAGGAGGTCAGGCTTGAATTAGGAATTCACGTCGACGGCACACCCATACCGACGGTGAACAACCCGAAAATTTTAGGTGTTACCTTTGATAGCCTGCTCTCTTTCTCCGCGCACACAACCGCAGTTGTCAACAAAGTACAGAGCCGCAACAAGGTCCTCAAGTCGCTCGCCGGCAGCACTTGGGGCAAAGACAAAGAAACGTTGCTGGCAACATACAAGGCAATTGGCCGGCCGGTTCTAAATTATGCTGCGCCAGTTTGGACGCCGGGGACTAGTTGGACGCAGTGGACGAAGCTACAGACTTGTCAGAACGCCGCACTCCGGACAGCGACTGGGTGCCTTCTGATGACGCCTGAGCATCACCTACACAGTGAGGCCCAAGTGCTCCCCGCAAGGGAACACAACAAGATGCTCTGTAAGCAGTTTCTTGTGGGGTGTCACAGAAGTGAACACCCCAACAGACCACTGCTGGAGGAGGAGCCTCCGCCCAGGCACGTCAGGGGGCACCTATTCATGTACAAGGACTCAGTCCAGACCTACACAGACCAACCACTGGACCCAATGACGTACACACGAGCGATTAACGACATTCATAGGGAGTCTGTCTCCACCTACCTCGACTCCCGGCCTAGGAATGTCGTTATCGGAGCCCAATCACCACCTGTGGAAGAGACGGAGCTTCAGTTACCTAGAGAGACCCGCGTTACCCTGGCTCAGTTACGGTCTGGATATTGTAGCCGCCTAAACAGCTACCTGTCCAGACTCGACCCAAACATCCCAAATGAGTGCCCGGCATGTGCAGACTCCCCCCACGACACCAACCCCCTCTTCACATGCCAGCTCAATCCGACTCAACTAACACCCCTCTCCCTTTGGTCCGACCCCATCGAAACAGCTCGTTTCCTGGGCCTACCGTTAGTTGAGCTTGACGATAATGATTAAAAGTTGACCCGAAACAGGCGGGGCTTAGTAGTGCCGCTACAACAACAACAACAAGAAGAAGAAGAAGAAGAAGAAGACCTTATCAAATATTGTTTTATATTAAAAAAGGCGAAATTTAATATTTAAATTTTTAGCTCAAGAAAAATTACTATAAATATTTTTCATTATTTCTCTCGATTGAAAAAACACTTTGCTATTGCTGAACATTTTCTTGAAGAAATATTTACATACATATATGTATACTAGCTGGTCTCGTATGCGCCAGGCTTCGCCACGCGCTGAATGTGTACATATTAAATAAGGTGTGATTGACAACTAAATAGGTTGCAACCCTACTAAAAAAAGTAATATACAATTGCGAATCTGGAGGCCAAGCCCTTTCATTTGACCCCTCATTTCTTGTAATCTAACGAACAGCCCACATTTTTTAATTTTTCGCACGGGTTGCATTACCCACGGGTTGCCCCTTCGAAAAATATTTGTCGAAATTTGACACCTCATTTTTTAAATTGAATGAACTGTGCAAATCTAAATTAATTAACAAAAAATGCCCTCGCATATTATGCATACATAATTTTTAAATAGGTGGCAACCCCACTTAAACAAAAAATAAAAACTTATTTCACATTCAGAGACTATACCTTTTCACTTGGTACCTCAGTTTTTAGTCCAACAAACGATGAGGATCTTATAATTTTTAAAAAGTGGCAACTATACTCCAAAAGTAACACATTATTGAACATCTTAACGGCGAGCCCTTTTATTTGACATCTAATTTCTTATAATCCAACGAACAGTGCGGATCTTATAATAGTTTAGACAGGTGACACCCCTATAGGAATTTAAAGTTCTAAACATAATATTCCTGTCGATACAGATTATACTTAAAAAATCTCGTCGGAATCCGTTCAGTAGTTTTTGAGACTAACGTGTTCAAAGAATCTCGACTTTCTTTTAAACTATGTAGAGAAGATAGTAATTTTTAAATAGGTGGCAACCCTACAAAAAAATTAAAGTTTTTGTACATGCGAAGGTCATGCCCTTTCATTTGATATCCCATTTTGAAATCCAACGAACGATGAAAATCTTTTTACTTGTTATCAGGTGGCAACCCTACTCTGAAAAATAATCCATTATTGCACATCTAGAAGCCAAGTCTTTACGTTTGACTGCGATGGTGCAGAACTGATGCCTACGCTCATTATGATTGTATATAGTAATTTTATCAACAGGTGGCAACCCTATTGATAAAAATAAAACATTTGTGCTTTTCTAGAGGCCCATCCCTTTCATTTGAAACCTCAACTTTTGTAATCCAGCGAACCGTGCGGGTCTTATAGTTTTTTAGAAAGGTGGCAATCCTATTCAAATTCTAAATGAAAAAGGTAACTCTCTTTTTGATACAAAGTATATTGGAGAAAATCTCGTCAAAATCCGTTCAGTAGTTTTCGAGATTACCGCGTACAAAGAATCTCGACTTTCCTTTATACTATGTATAGATTTCTAGAGAGCTGTAAACTGATTAAAATATTATAATAGAAAATTTCTTTTTCATTTCTTTAGCGGGTTTTATATGTTTTTTTTTTTGTTTTTCTTGGGAGCAAGAAAATATGCTTTAGGCTCAAAAGTGACATAATCCCAATTGTGGATATGACACTAGGAAAAAAAATTTATCAGATATTTCGTGTAATTTGATACAAATCGTAATAAAACTAATATAACCAAGGTATTTTCTTCATTTCCATCAATTTCTTCATAATTGATCATTCTTCAAAATGAGATTAAAATGAAGCTTCACCGATGCCTACAAGTTTAGATATATGTAAGCTCGGATCCTAACGAAAGAAAATGTGGCTATTCAAGTGAATCAGGGCGTACATTGGGTGTCTCAGAACTACATAAGAGACTTTTGTGTCTCCCTCAACTGGTTTCATTTAGCATAAATAACATATTTACATGCAGGATGACGGAAATCCTAAGCCAAGATTACCGACAAATTCAAAATTTGAGGGATAGTAGAGCTCATCGTGGCAAAAACCCGTTTTTTCAGTTTAGATTTTGAAGGATAAAGAATTCAAGAACAGTTTTCGTGTATAAATGGATATTTATTTATATGGAATATTTATACCATGGTCACTGGGTGGTTTCTTAGTTTCCACACTAGAGCTTCAGTGTAGGTTTTGTAGAACTTGGTGTTCTCGAAGGCATAGTTCTTCTATAATGTCTAAGTTTTCGTAGTTGACAAATCGAGCGTGGGCATGTCTGGGTTAACCTCTTGAACATCTTTGAGAACTCCCGTGGGCCCGACAGTGGGAC
Source organism: Rhagoletis pomonella (assembly GCF_013731165.1). Lineage (NCBI taxonomy): Eukaryota > Metazoa > Arthropoda > Insecta > Diptera > Tephritidae > Rhagoletis > Rhagoletis pomonella. The sequence goes on along the minus strand of NW_023458581.1, from coordinate 168,439 downwards.
AGGCACCTGATCTATCTCGGTGTTTCGTGAGTGGAGTTCTCTAAGAGTTCAAGAAATTTCATTTCACATTATATCGATCGCAATTTTTCAATAATGAGAAGTATTTTCGTACGGGGTAGTAATCTTAATACTAGTTACTAGCCGAAACTTCAACTTCAAGACATCAAGGCATGATTCTATGGTTTCCAATTTGCCAATTTGTAACTAAGAATGTTAATTTCTTTCTATTTGATCTCTTTTATGATTTGGCATTTTTTGATTTGATTTGGTATTCAACTTGGAGGTAAAAAAAAATATTTTCTATAAAAATACCGTTCAAGCTTTAGCCAAAACCATATAAATTATATTTTCTAATTTTATAGAAACTTTAGGAAAATTCAACAAATTTCTTTCAAAACTTCAACTTTTCAATCTGAATCTTTAGAACATTTTTAGGTATGCAGTTTTATACCAAGTTCCAGTACTCTACCATGAACACTTCCAGAGATATGCAATATGAAAAATTCGGTTTGTATGTGAGGTACCACCCCCCCTGCACCTAGCGGTATGAAATATACTTTACATCCGATTCTCATACCTACCATATATACACAAAAAATTTTATAAAGATCGGAAGCGCCGTTTAGAAGGAGTTCGACTACAAACACCGTGACACGAGATTTTTATATATTAGATGTTTGTGTGGCACATAATAATTACTTCCAGGATTTATGTACAAACATATGCATGTATGTATGTATTTAAATACAAATTGACTAATTGACAAGCAATGAAAAAGTAGACGGAAAAGGAGAGCAAACTATCAACAAATTTTCGGGTTATTTGCTGTCGGAATTATTGTGTCGTCAATGACTCATTGGTGTGGATCCCTAATTGAAGCTTGACCTCCTCCATTCAGGTGGTAATAAGGGTCGTCTTTGATTTCGTTGGGTAGGGGGTTAGGCTCCGTTTTAGTGAAGAGACAAGAAATTTCGGAGAGTTAGCCGTTATCTTTGAACACAGATCATCAATTTCATTGCTGGACTAGACCAATCCGAACAATCGTCAGCATATGAGGTAATGGAAACTCCCTCCGTTGGCTTGAAGATGTAGAAGTTTAACAATAACAGGATAGGACACCACTCTTCATGGTTTCAAAGGAAAGGATACTGACGACTGGCGACCACTAATTTACTTAATTCACCGTCCACCGTTTTAGTCCCTTCTAGATGCTGTGCACTTTACGGAAGCCATGTTGGTTGCGCGAGTTGGAGGCTGGGCTGGCAGATGGTGTCACAAGGCTTGAGCTAAAAGGTTCACACTCCTTATGTGACCTATAGCCAGAACAGGTTCTTAGGTGGCTCCACACGTTGCAAGGAGGTTTCTGGTCTGCGGTTAGACTCAATGCCATCCCTGAGCAGAAGGATGCGGAGCAACCAGGGACAAACAACAATAAATAGGGTTCGGCGGTCTTAGGGTTAGATCGCCTAAGCAACAGCCCATGGTTGGAAAAAACCCCCGAGGCATTTCGGTGCCTAGAACAGGCTATCATGGGGATGTTACTTCGTCTTATTAGCGTTTTTAAGTGAATCTTTTCGTCGTTGGTGGTGCATTCCGTTGAGTATAGAATAAATATTATTCAGAAGCAATTTGTAACATCTTTTAATTGTTTTTGCATAGTACACGCTCTTCAAAATTCGTTCATCAGAAAATAATCTTTTATTTGGTACACCATGCATAAATACTAAGAAAAAAGTAACATGGTTTTTTTAAACAGCATCATTTTTGGTTTTTTACATGTTACCGATTCGATATTTTTGAACAAAAAAAGTATTTTTAAAACAAACTTAAACATAAGTTTATTAGATCGATCAGAGAGTGGTATTGTCTAGAAATTTTCATAAAGAATCAGTTCAGCCCAAATTTCAAACAAGAGCACTCTGTAATTTGTGAAAAGTTTGTTCAACCGAGAGAATGAGTTCAGCCTAGGGTTGTTATGCCTTAATTTATATATAGAGGACAACTATCAAAAAAAAACATTCAACATTTGCATTGTGAGCAGGAATATAGAAGGTATACTCAATTACCTTTTTTAGCTCACAACAATTTTCATACTTAGCAAAGAAAGCGCACCAAAAACTGTTAAAATTTAAAGTTTTGTCGTTTATACCTTCCAAAAAAGCTTTATAGCAATGAAACTCGTTAAAAAGTAGTTATTCATCAATTAACAACCCAAATTTACATTAAAATTCAACCGAAGACTGAATGTCGGACCACAAAACGGAATCAGTGCCTTTGAAATCCATCCAGTCGAAGACATCAACAATTTTTAACGGAAGGGTCCACGATTTTAAATAATCTATCATTATTTTATGAAAATTGGTTATTTCTTCAAAAAATAAAGATTTCGAGCTCTCGCTAAGAGTTACGTTATTTTGCAAAATTTGTTTAACTTTTAATGGCAGAAAATTATGGGCAAGTGTTTCAGTTAAATTGAAAACTATGCAATCTAAAACCTTTTTAACTTCAAATATTGAGTTATCAGTTGCGTTTGTTTACTCATTTCCAGTAAAATCCAGTAAAAGTTTTTACGAATTTTCATGTTTTGGCATTTTCGTACGCAAAAACTTGCAACGTAGGGGAAATTGAGAGAGCGGAAAATGACGGTTGAAGTTGCAAGTTTTTACTGAATTTTACTGGATAAATTTTTACTTGTAAGAATTTGCCAGTACGAAAAACAGCTGATCGCATGTTGCTGGATGAAATTTAAACTAATAAGGAAACTGTTTGTGGGTTTTTATTGTTGAAATTCACAAACTGAACCTTTGCAAATATATAATATATTGTTTTATTAGGAAATTCCTGCGAATGAACAACCAATTTATCAGCTGTTAATGAAACTTGAAAATTATTACTGGAATAGCGTTCGCGTACTTTTTTGTAAAATTTGTCTATGAGAGCGAATTCTTAGAAATAAAGTTACTGGAGAGTTGCTGGCAAGTTACTGGATAATTTGTAAACAAACACAACTATCATGTCGTTCAATGCTTCCAATATTCGAATGTATTATATTCATTGTGGAATGTACAATAAACAAGTACGCTTCGCTTAAGGGACATTCAAAAAAAATTTTAATTACTTTCGGCGGATTATTCAAACTTATAAAGTAACTCTTGAGCGGTTCATATAGTTTCAATAAACGCTCTATCGCTGGATGTAAACTTAGCCATCTAGTTTTTCTGTGATAAAGTAATTTAACGTATTCCACCTCAGATTGTAGACAGAAATCTTTTCAAGTCTCAGTTCTAACTGTAAAAACCGAGAAATCTTACTAATATTATAAATGTGAAAGTTTTTATGTTTGGATGTTTGGGAAATCATCACGCGGAAACGACTGAACGGATTTGCATGAAGTTTTTTACGCATATAGCTTATGGGCCAGATTGGTAATATGCTATTTTTTTTAAGAGTTGCCACCTGTTAAAAAGTTTAATTTATTTAATATGCGGGAACGACTGAATGGATTTGCATGAAAATTTGCACACAGATAGGTTATGACCTACAGTGAGAAATAGGCTATTTTTTTTGAAGAGTTGCCACCTGTTAAAAAAGTTTAATTAAATTAATACGCGGAAACGACTGAATGGATTTGCATGAAATTTTGCAAGCAGAGAGCTTATGACCTACAGTGAGAAATAGGCTAATTTTTTGGAAGAGTTGCCACCTGTTAAAAAAGTTTAATTAAATTAATACGCGGAAACGACTAAACGGATTTGCATGAAATTTTGCACACAGATAGTTTATGACCTACGTTAGAAAGTAGGCTACTGTTTTTAAGAGTTGCCTCCTGTTAGAAATGTTTAATTTAATTAACACGCGGAAATTAATAAACTGATTTGCATGGAAGTTTCCACACAGATAGCTTATGAGCTAGGCTGAAAAATAGGCTACTTTTTTTAAGAGTTAACACCTGCAAAAAAAGTTTAATTAAATTAATACGCGGAAAAGTCTGAACGGATTTGCATGAAATTTTGCAGGCAGATAGCTTATGACCTACAGTGGAAAATAGGCTAATTTTTTGGAAGAGTGAGAAAGTGGAAACACCTGAAATGTGCAGCAACATATAATGTCTTCAAGGGTCATAGAAGAGAAGCCACCAGAGCCATTAAATTGCAAAAACTGAAATACTATGAGCATCAGTTTAGCACAGCAATAAGTTCTAAAAAAAACATGGAAATATATTCGTGAAATAGGGATTGGCAACAAAAGTAATCATGTTTCAGAGAATATAAACGTAGATGAGCTGAATGAGAAATTTGTACAATTATCCGCCTGTAGCAGTAATATATGTCGTGAAAAGTACAGTGTATGTATGAATGGAACAATACCTGGTTTTACCTTCTCCAATATTGATGATTGTGCCGTTGTCGAGTCCGTCCTCAGTGTGAAATCTAATGCGATTGGTATAGACGGAATTCATCCGAAATTTTTTAAATGCTTATTGCCTAAAATTTTACCGTACGTAACTTATGTCTTCAACAGCATTTTGACCACGTCTGTTTTTCCTCACTGTTGGAAGTCGGCAAAAATCATTCCAATTAAGAAATCTAATGGGGATTTTAGACCCATCGCAATACTACCCTTTTTATCCAAGGTACTTGAGCGCATTATGCATACTCAGATAAATTCTTTTCTGAGTCGAAACCTGCTGGTGAATAGGTACCAATCTGGTTTTAGATCCAACCGAAGCTGTATAACGGCGCTAATTAGGGTATCAGACGACATCAGACTAAACATTGACAACGATCGCGTGACTTTATTAACACTTCTGGATCATTCCAAAGCTTTCGACACTGTTAATCACGATCTTCTAGCCTTGAAACTTAGCAACTTGTTTAACTTCTCGTCGACAGCATTAAATTTAATAAAATCATACCTCAATGATCGCTCACAAGCTGTTTGGGCCGGTGACATTATATCTAACTGCTTACCCGTAACTAAAGGCGTTCCCCAAGGCTCGACTCTCGGTCCTCTATTGTTTGTGTTATATGTAAACGATCTTCTAAGTGTGTTAAAATATTGTGATATTCATGTATATGCAGATGATGTTCAACTATATGTCAGTTGCCCTTTTGTATCCGTTAATAATTGTATTAGTAACCTCAACACTGACTTAGATCACGTTAGCAAGTGGGCCTGTGACAATGGGTTACTTTTAAATCCAAGTAAATCACAGTGCATCGTTATTTACAAGAAGACTTTCAAACTTGAGGGCTACAGTGAAGTGAAATTGAACAACTCTGTTATAAAATTTGTTGACACTGCAAGAAACCTAGGGATAATTTTCAATAGAACCCTATCGTGGAATACCCACATTTATAGTGCAATAGGCAAGGTTTATGGCATGCTCCGTTCATTATGGACTATTCAGCACTTTACCCCAGAGAAAATTCGACTGCTTTTAGCTAAAACATTTCTGTTACCAACCTTATTGTATGGATGTGAACTGTATGCCAATTGTGATAGTCTGTGTCGTGGCAAACTTAATATCCTCTACAACAACATCGCCAGATACGTGTATTGTGTAAAACGTCGTGATCATATATCTGTTTTTGCCTTAAAAATATTTTCTATAAAGTTCGACGATTTATTAAAAGTAAAATGCCTAATGCTGCTTCACAAGGTAATTAACTCTCATGAGCCCAAATACCTTGTTGAACGAATTCAATTCACGAGATCGGCCCGATCACTTAACCTGCTTAGTATGACATACAGTTGCCTTGTATCTGAACGTCAGTTCTTTGTTTTTGCTGTTCGTCTTTGGAACGCTCTGCCATATAAGATCAAAACTATCCGAAGTACATCGCACTTTAAAAATGAGCTCTTATATAATTTTTGCCCTCTAAATAAATTTTGCCCTCTAAATTGCTAAGATGCACGTACACATATATTTTTCTTTTTTCTAATACTTCTTTGTTCTTCTTCTCCTCCTTACACATTTTTACAACCTACGGTTTCCCTTAATGTTAGTTTTTAAGCTTTTATAATTAAATTAAGTTCAAACACTGTAAAATAACTCATGGTTGTGTGTTTGATAATAATAAATAAATAAATAAATAAATAAATAAACTAATACGCGGAAACGACTGAACAGATTTGCATGACATTTCGCACAGAGATAGCTTATGACCTACGTTGGAAAATAGGCTACTATTTTAAGAGTTATCACATATTTGGAAAGTTGAATTAAATTAATACGCGTAAATGACTGAACTGATTTGCATGAAAGTTTGCACACAGATAGCTTATGACCTAGACTGGAAAATAGGCTACTTTTTTAAAAATTTCCAGCTGTTTGAAAATGAAATTTTGCTCAAAGATGGTTTATGACCTGGATTGAAAAATAGGCTACTTCCTTAACCGGTTTTCCGATCAGAACGAAATTTAGTACGCTTACTACGGATTTCGGAAGGATGGTCTTAGACTGAAAGTAAGTCCGGTAACTCAAGGCCCCTTCCATACAAATTGGAATTTTCATATTACATACATATCTCTGGAAGTATTTGTGGGGGAGAACTGAAACTTGGTATAGTGATATGTATGTGAAATCAATGTTGGAATTAATCGATTGATGTTTTAATCAGTTAGTTAATTCGATTGAATTCAATCCGATCACAGTTAATCATGATTAATTTTAATCTGACTAACAGTTAATCGTAACCGCGATTAAAAAATTAATTTTTAATCATTAACTCTTAATTTGGTCAAGTAGGTTTGGTGATTGATTAAGTTATGCTGGAATTTCCCTGTGCACACATCAATCTAAGCAATGTGGTGTGCATTTTCCTTAAGATATATACCAACAAACGTTTTACAAACTAGGTTTGTAAAAGT
>NW_023458581.1:136192-156566 GCF_013731165.1 Rhagoletis pomonella | reverse complement strand
ACTTTTACAAACCTAGTTTGTAAAACGTTTGTTGGTATATATCTTAATGAAAATGCACACCACATTGCTTAGATTGATGTGTGCACAGGGAAATTCCAGCATAACTTAATTAATCACCAAACCTGCTTGATCAAATTAAGAGTTAATGATTAAAAATAAATTTTTTAATCGCGGTTACGATTAACTGTTTAGTCAGATTAAAATTAATCATGATTAACTGTGATCGGATTGAATTTAATCGAATTAACTAACTGATTAAAACATCAATCGATTAATTCCAACATTGATTTCACATACCTATCGCTATACCAAGTTACAGTTCTCCCCCACAAATACTTCCAGAGATATGTATGTAATATGAAAATTCCAATTTGTATGGAAGGGACCATCCTTCCGAAATCCGTAGTAAGCGTACTAAATTTCGTTCTGATCGGAAAACCGGTTAAGGAAGTAGCCTATTTTTCAATCCAGGTCATAAACCATCTTTGAGCAAAATTTCATTTTCAAACAGCTGGCAATTCTTAAAAAAGTAGCCTATTTTCCAGTCTAGGTCATAAGCTATCTGTGTGCAACCTTTCATGCAAATCAGTTCTGTCATTTACGCGTATTAATTTAATTAAACTTTCCTAATACGTGATAACTCTTAAAATAGTAGCCTATTTTCCAACGTAGGTCATAAGCTATCTCTGTGCGAAATGTCATGCAAATCTGTTCAGTCGTTTCCGCGTATTAGTTTAATTAAAACTTTTTTAACAGGAGGCAACTATTCCAAAAAATTAGCCTATTTTCCACTGTAGTTCATAAGCTATCTGCTTGCAAAATTTCATGCAAATCCGTTCAGACTTTTCCGCGTATTAATTTAATTACACTTTTTTTAGCAGGTGGTACTCTTAAAAAAAGTAGCCTATTTTTCAGCCTAACATTTCTACCAGGTGGCAACTCTTAAAAACAGTAGCCTACTTTCTAACGTAGGTCATAAGCTATCTGCTTGCAAAATTGCATGCAAATCCATTCAGTCGTTTCCGCGTATTAATTTAGTTAAACTTTTTTAACAGGTGGCAACTCTTAAGAAAAATAGCATATTTTCCAATCTAGGTCATAACCTATCTGTGTGCAAATTTTCACGTAAATCCATTCAGTCGTTCCCGCATATTAAATAAATTAAACTTTTTAACAGGTGGCAACTCTTAAAAAAATAGCCTATTAACCAATCTGGCCCATAAGCTATCCGCATACAAAACTTCATGCAAATCCGTTCAGTCGTTTCCGCGTGATGATTTCCCAAATATACAAACATACAAACTTTCACATTTATAATATTAGTAAAAAGTAAAATAAAATAAAATAAAATGGACATTTTTGACAAACACAAAGTGCAAGTTACTTCCCAATCGAAATCTCCCTTTTCCATAAACGGATATTTTTTTTTTAACACGTTACTAAAAACACATTTGCGCTTGGGCATTGTTTGAATCTACAAAAATAAATATGAACATATTTCAAATCTTAGCGAGCAATAGACAGTTTAAATTAACTTACATGCTTTTGTATATCTCTTTACACAAAATTCACAATACTTTTATAATAACGCAGTAACGATGTTGGAAGAAGTATTCTACTTTAAGAGAATATGAGAAACATAACAGGGTACTCCAAATGATTTGAAAAAGAAGAGCAGTAAATAAAAGTGCACCAAAAAAATTAGTGGGAACTTTAAACTGAGTGTTTGAAATACTTTTGTAAAAGAAAAACTAAAATTCGTGAGGTCACAAAAAGTAGGACTTTCCCGGACACAAATTTTTTCCGAAGACAGATGCTTAAAAAAGAGGACGGATAACAACCCTAGTTCAGCCCAATAAAAAGTTACCAAACAACGCCACTCTGTAAAAAGCAAAGACAAATTTGTACAAATGTACCAGTCGCGTAATTTGGCTTGATTCAAAGCGAACATTTGAAAGCACACTTATGGGCTGTTTTTGCTTTCGCGTAAAAGCACATTTAGCGCATTTAGCTCTAAATGCTACTCTAAATGTACATTTATCCATACAAAATTCGTCACCTAAATGCAACTCCATTTTTGCATTTAGAATCTAAATGCTAAAAGCAACCCTGTGATCTTCCAAAGTTTCTACGATTCGAGCATGGTTTAGTGAGAAAGAGTGGCAACATTGCTTTTTCGAGTATACAGTCGCTAGCTGCGTTTCTGTGATCGCCGATCGAGATTTCGTTTATTATTTTACATTATTTGGATAAAGAAAAGTTACTCAAATTCAACATCGATATGATGCTGATAGAAATCTGGATTAATTTGTGATCAACTCTGTTTGTTTTGTTTCCTAATTAAGTGTGGAAATTATAATTGACAGCACCGACAAATGAATATATACACAAACAAGCATGATAAAAACATAACAAGGTAAAACCATTGAGAGGCAGTCTGACGTTTGCCAACAATATAATTTTAAAATCAAAACTCAAACTCACACACACAATCTCATTTTCAATCTCAAACAACAACAATTGTGAACAATTTAATTTTTTTATTTACAGTTTTATATGATTTTAAAATGTTGGCAAACGTCAGAAAAAAATCATGGCCGATGAAATGAGAGAATGAATTTACCTTGTTATGTTTTTATCATGCAAACAAGTGTTCGGTTATGGATAAAACAATTCAAGTTTTTGTATTGAATTTTCGGTTAAATTTTTTTTCCTTTTCAGTAGGGGTTTTTGCACATTATCTTTTCCGTGAGAATTTATCGTAATAGATACGGATCTGAATAAGCGACTGGAACACGGCTGTTTGTCAAAAGCATACGATTTCGAACTCGCGTAAATGTACATTTGCTAAATGCGATAGCATGAACGCTCTTCGAAAACATATGTTCGAAAGTGCTAAATGTTGCATTTTGAATGCAGCAAAAACGCTGCATTACATGTTGTGGCTGTAGGTGAGTGCGCAGAGTTGCTTGTTACAATTGCTTGCTGCCAAATAGTGTCCAGGTTCAAATTTCATTAGGCGGAACATATAATAAAATTTTTGTTTCGATTTTTCTGAATTATGAAAAGCATTTGTGAAGTAAACGACGAAATCGTAGTCAAACGAAAAAATCTCTAAAAATATATCTGTTTAAAGTAAAAGCTTTAAAGCTTGTTTGGCGCATAACCATGTGTTTTTGTTTAAAACAAAGACGATATGATTTTTTTCCCAGTGTATATATTCAATTAAGATTGAATTAAAATCACACTCGGTGTCCACCAAATAGAAATTTCGACATAATAAAGAACTCGACAATATTGAGATTACTTCGTAACCGAATTTATCTTCATGGTCAGAATTTGTAAGGCTGGGGTTCAACACTTTTTATTGGGTAAGAGTTATACATAACGCTCGTATCTATACTTTTTCGCAGTATAATACTTTAATTTTGGATTCCAAAAATGGATACTGCTGTTTTTTCCAAAATACGAAAAAATGCTTTTTTTTTGCTACCTAAATTTTTTAATGCAGAGAAGTAATATAAACTTAGCAGGCGTATATATAAAACGGTATAAGCTAATAGCGAATTGTTCGTGAAAACGCGTTATAAAAATGCATATGTATACATATGTATTTATATGTTTTGCCTATTTTTCTTTCGTTCATTTAAAGATTATTAATGTTTTATTAAAGTCTAGTTAATTATATAATACTTAAACACCATATAAATCCACATTTCAAACTTTGTAGAGGAATTCAAAACATTTTCAGACTAAACTTATTATTCTGAGTATGTAGTTTTGTAGCTCGCTAAATTCCAGTAATAAAGTCCAAGTTTTAAGAGGATAAGAATTCGCGTTGATTTTTGATATTTTTTTTTGTCGAACATAGTAGCATAGTAGCCGCACAGTATTTCGTCTATATGGAGGCAGGTAGAAATAATAGCTAACCTCCACCGATTTCGCTGAAACTTTACATGTGCTCTACTTAGAAATAGGGATTTATGAAATTTGGTAAAGATAGAATAGAGAATATAGCAACTCTTTTCTCCCAACGTTTGGTGAAATTTTTCCATTATTCGAAAAACTCTTTTCGCGAAATAATGTAAAAAGAAGCTGAAAATCAAAAATTAAGAAAATCGAAAATTACATAAATTAGATACATATATTAAATATGCATCTAATTTCAAGACCTGACGGACCGGTACTCACACTTTTTTTACAAATAATCTTTAGCATCTACATTTCAAAGTAAATTTTTTGATACAAAAATAGGAAAATACCAAAAAAATTATAAATACTTTCACCTGAATATTCCACCACACTTAAGTAATTGATTACAGTTGAAAAAGAAACACTTGCTTTGATGGGTTAAGCGCTAAAGGCAACTAAACTGATTAGTCGGTACCGCGTTGATTCCAGTATTTTTTGGAAATGTACCGTTCGTGGAGAGGGGAGGTGAGTAAATTATATGGAATTTTATATTTATGACTTTTACTTTTCCATCTCTAAGCTCAACCGGATTTTTGTTTATCAATCATGTCATCATGACTTTTCCTATCTGCCTCCATATAGTCGAAACACCGTGCGCTATCAGCAAAAAAAATGAAGAAATCAACGATATTTTGTAGACAGTTTAGGCTAGAAAATTATCGTGTGCAGCTGTGCTGAATTTTTTCTAATTTTTGTACAAAGTTACACATATTTATTAAGTACCAGATTTCTTTGTTTTATTAAAAAAAAACTGTTTAAAAAATACTGTACTATAAAAAATGATTTTTTTTAATGAAAATACTGCGAATCGAATTTTTTTCGCAGCAATATAACGTTTTTTTTTGGTGAGGAAAAGGATACAAGCGTTAGTTAAACATAAGAGTCCCTGCAAGAAATATGGCTGACTTCCAAAACGTCAATTGCTTTGCATACGTACAAAGTATAATGTTCCATAACGCCGAACTACAAAATATTGACAATTTATACTTTTGCAAAACGCATCCGAAAAGTTACGAAACGCATAGCTAGAGCAATCAACGCATCAGAAACAAAGTTGATGCTTCGTTTGTTAATGGTTACCATTGGTGTTTTAAAAATGGAAAATCCAGAAAAATTGTTCAATGCTATACTGAATATTTAAAATATGCAATGTATGTATATGGTTGCAATGTATCGCAACTCTGCATATACAAACAGTTCGAATACCGCAATATAACAAGTTACGGGATTTTCTACTAAAATCCCTAAAAAAATATATTTTTGAAAATTGGGTTGTGTCAACCTTTATTGATAAGCAGCAAGACTAAGACTAAATTTTACAATTGGAATTACTTAAAAGCTAACTTACTAGCACCGGCCAATCGTTGACGCTGATTCTCTGAATTGCCAAACTGGGCTGCGCGTGTTGACGGTGGCTTCCTGTTGCTGACGGTGCGTCTGGCTTTTGCTGTGGTAAACGTTGTGCAACACAAGCTGCACTTCGGCTCTTATTATTGTGCTTTTGCTGATCACTCAAAGTGGCGATCAGCAAATGTTAACGTGTTCCATGTTAACACTTCCCCTCTTAAAAACGATCGTTCTCGAGCGTTTATTAAAAATAGGGTAGGTTGTTGAAATTTATGTAAGTATTCTGATCATTAGGGGGCTCCTTGGTTTTATTTGAGTTTATATTTGCCAAAGGAATCTGGTAAGTTTCTGGAATCGGAGATATTATTATTTTGTTCTGGTGCTTTTTCCAAAAATTTGCAAAAATTATAATGGCAATTATTGTGGTTGCAACTGCTCCAAGTGAAAGTGAGCTATTGGATATTGTTGCTGTTTTGAGGATATTTATTCTTCTTATGTTGTCGATATGGAATTCTTTTAAAGCTTCCAGAAAAAGTAATTCGATTCGATTTTTTTCAATTGGTGCAGGTTGTAGGACTGCTGGAATAGCAGGCAGCGGAAACAAATCGTAATTAATGTAGAATTGATTATTTATCTGTAACGTTGAGTTATGAAAATTAATAAGATGTGTCCCTGGCACATTTTTTTGCATTCCGTCAGCATGTATTTCGCCTTTGAAGCCATTAAGTAGTAATATACCGGGTTTTATCTCTTCAATTTCTTGGATGTGTTGGCCGTTCGTTATGGTGCAAGATGAATTCAAACTATTGATTACTCTAGGTATACAACTACTATTACTTATATTTATTAAATGGGTTTGCTTACAAATTTCAATTTTCTTATAGCTATCGCACAATTTCTTAATTCCATAGGTATCTTTTGTACCTTTTAAAATTTTTCAAACTCGACATTAATTATGGTTTTATTTTCTTTAACAACTGGTCTAATAATAATTTTTTGAAAATTTTCTTTAATAGTTAGTGGTATTTTTACCAAGTAAAAAATTGTCATATTTTGACTTATTACATTTACATTCGATATTTCTAATGCTTCTTCGGCACTCTTAAATGGTATTTCATCATCTTCTAGTTTTTCTAAAGCAATTTCATTTTTATTTAACAATAATGTGTTTAAAATATATTTCTTTGCCCATTGTATGGCGTACTTTATATTAATCAATTCTTCTTTTATTAATCTTATCCTATTTTGCAAATTGGTGATTGTTTCATTTTCTATGTAAGTGTCTTTCCTTATGCTATTAAACAGATTATTTACTATCATACTTATATTATTAATTTTTTCGTTAAAAATTTCGTTTATTAATACTTGTTTATTATTGTTGCCATTGAGTTTATTAAAATTATTGTTTATTGCCTCCAGATCTTCGTGATCGGGGCTTCCGGCAATGTATTTCCAAGCCGTTCCTAAAATGTTTATGGATCGTTTTTGTTGTTTTTTTTCGACAGGTTTTATTGTTTCTAAAATTTGCAGAGATTGTGTTAATTCGTGTTTTAATAGGGGGTATAGGATTGTGTCCTTAGGGATGCCAGAGGAGGTGAAACTGTACATGTCCGTCAGGAATTGTTCGTATTTGTTGAGGTCGATTACGTGTATTAGCCTAAAGGCTCCGTTCTGAATTTTGGCAAGTCCGTCATTTATCGTGACTAGTTGTGCAGTAGAGTAGTCGTAAATGTCTATTGATGCGGTTATCGGGTAAATAAGGAGGAATCTGGAAGGGAAAAATTAATTTTGATTTTATTTTATTTTTTTGTTACTGGGTGAATAAGGAAAAGGAAAAATTAATTTTGGTTTTTTATATTGCTTTTGTGTACTATTCTTCCTGATTCTGTCAGGACGGTTGAATTTCGGTCTTCCCTTATTACTTCTTTTTTAAATTTTTTTGAAATTTTGGATCCTAACCGTTTGTTTATTTTTACGTAGATAGTGTCACCCGGATTATATGCTTTTATGGGGTGCCTGGATTTGTTGTGGTAAGCAAGATCTTTCACCTGCTTATTTCTTAGTTCGGTTATATTTTCAGCCCTGGCCCTTTCGAATTGGCTTGGGTCGGTTGTAACTCTTCTACCAAAAAATACCTCTATTGGTTTCTTTTTTGTAGTTGAGTGGATTGTATTATTGTACTCATAGACGGAGTTGTCGAGGAGTTCGGCGAATGAAGTGAAGCTTCGCTCTGCTTTTAAACAACGCATTATTTCTGTGAGGGTCGAGTGAAATCGCTCTATTTGACCATTCACGGAACTTGCATAAGGGGGTGTTTTAAAAATTTGTATATTTAGCGTATCTTCCAAAAGAAATCGAATGGAAGCTGAATTCAAGGACGTTTCATTGTCTATTACTACTAATTCGGGTACGCCGAACTGGAAAAGTAGTTCACGGAGAGGTTCCTTAACGTGCTCTATGGCTCTCGATCTAAGGATTTTTGTTTGGGCATACTTTGAAAATTTATCTATTGCTGTAAGGACGATATTTCGCTCAGTTATGTAAATATCAATGTGCAATATTTGCCCTGGGAATTGTGGAATAGGGGTTTCTCCTAATTTGGGTTTGGTGGGGTTTCGGTCATATTTATTTTCTTTACAAATTGAGCACTGTTGGATTATTCTATTTATTTTTTTGGTCATGGAAGGAAAGTGAAAATTTTCCAGGATTTGGGTTTTATTTTCTCGACAGTTTCGATGTGCTCTTTTGTGGGTTTTTACAATGATTTCTTCCTGTTCTTGTTCGTTTGTGACATCCTGCACTTGCATTTGTGTAAATCGGATTTTGTAGTTGTTAAAGTGTATTGGATAAATTTCTTGGATTTTTCCCATAATCCTTTCCTCTGTTTTAATACAGTTGACAACGGAAGGATTAAGGTATCTTTTCAGAAGGTTCTTTAAAGTTTCGGGGGTATAATCAGGTTCTTCCAAAATGTGTCTGTGTTAAGTAGGGAACACTATTTAAATTGATATGTTGAGGCTTCGGCTATATTTATAAAAATTTGGTTTTTGAATACGTTTATTGGTGTTTCTACGGATGGGATTAGGTTATGCGATGAGCTTTCATCGCTGTGTTGGGATACTGATAGGGAATTTATGGGTTCACCTGGAATCCTTGATAGCGCATCGGCTACGACATTAGTTGTGCCAGGTTTATACAGAAGCTCGTGATTATATTCTTCAAGGATGGCTTTCCAGCGCTTCATTTTGGAATTGTTGTTTTTATTGCTTAGGGCCTGCGTTAGCGGCTGGTGATCCGTGAATATTTTGACTCTTGCTGAGCTGTACAGATAGTTTCTAAAATTCTTCTTCTCTAAACTCTTTCTCGTTCGTAGCGTAGGCTTCTTCGGTCTTGGTGAGTGTTCGCGAAATGAAGGCGATTGGTTTTTGATCTTGGGAAAGGACTGCACCGATGGCATAATTTGAGGCATCGGTGGTTAAATGGAACTCTTTACTGAAATCAGGGTATGAGAGTATAACATCGTCAGATATAAGGGATTTTTTTATTTTGTTGAAGGCATCTTTTGCCTCGTCGTTCAAATCTATATTTATTTTAGCTGACTTGTTTTTAGATATACGGCCTTCTTCCCCTCTTAGAAGTAAGGCTAGAGGTTTTGCCAACTTGGCATAATCTTTTATGAAGCGGCGGTAATATCCTGAGAGACCTAGGAATGAGCGGAGTTGTTTTATATTTTGTGGGTAAGGTATTTGTGCAACTGCTTCTACCTTTGCGGGATTTTTTGTTATGCCTTTTGAGGATATAATAAATCCTAGGAACTCTACGGAGTCCCTGAAAAAATGGCATTTGTCCAGCTGAATTTTCATGTTCGCATCTTCGAGCGTTTTGAAAATTTCTTGCAGGTGGAGGGTGTGCTCTTCTTCAGAGTTACTGAAAACAACTATATCGTCGATATAGACGTAGCAAATTTTGCCAATTTGATGGCGAAGAATGTCATCTAGGGCCCGTTGGAATACTGAGGGGGCATTCTTTAATCCGAATGGCAGTCTTGTGAACTCGTATTTGCCATTATTTATTGAGAAAGCTGTTTTCTCAATATCGGATTCCTTGAGAGGGATTTGGCTCTTCAAATCCAAGACGGAAAAATATTTATTTTTCCCAAGCTGGGACAGTACTTCGTTAATTTGCGGTATTGGATAGCGATCTGCTATAGTGATCGCGTTAAGTTTGCGATAATCGATTACTATTCTGTACTGTTTGTTACCCTGAGAGTCGGGTTTTTTCGCAACGACCCAAATGGGTGAATTATACGGTGACCTTGATGGTCGAATAATACCGTCGTCTAACATTTTTTTAATCTGGGATTCAACTTAATTTTTTAGCGACATTGGGTAGGGGTAATATCTTGTGTAGACGGGGGTGTCTTTATTGGTACGGATTTCGCCTACGACTTTGGTAGTGTATGTGAGTTTATCATTAGGTTCGGAAAATAGATTTGGAAAATGATTTACTAAATTATCGACTTTATTTCGTTGATTTGTTGACAAATGGTCGTCATTGAGTTCAATTTTATTAACAGATTTTTGACTGAAATTGTTTTAGTTTTATTTTGGTATTCCCTTGTATTTCCATAAAGTTATCTTTGACGTGAATAACAGCTTCTAGCTCTTTGAGGCTATCATTCCCGAGGATTCCATGAAATGATCGAAGGGTGGGGAGTAGGTAAAATTTTAATTTTTTATTTATGTGGAACAGATTTAAGAAAGTGTGCTCTTTAATTTCGATGTCTCCCGCTATAGATTTTGCAAAAAAAATTTCTCCGTTTTTAATGGGTTTTGGTACGATGGATGGTTGGATGTAATTTTTTGTTGATCCTGTATCTATAAGAAATTTTACGATGTTTCCACTCTTCAGCTTGCACTCGATATATGGCAGCGAAGAGTGATTCATTCTAAAAAATGTAGATCAGTTGTATCTATGAACTCATCGGTTAATTCACTATTATTATGGTTATAGGTATTATCATTATTATAGGTATCATTAGTATAGGTGTCATTAGTATTAGTCTCATACTCTTGGTTAGTGGGATTATAATCGTCTAGGTTGTACTGGTCTTGTTCCGTCGTTTGTTCAATGTGGAAGTTTCTTTGTATTTTGTTAGGGGGTGCGGGAGGGTTAGTGTTAGGTGGTCTTTTGCTAGTAGGATCATTGGGACGTGGCCTGTTCATGTAATTAAGGTTTCTTGTTCGTAGGGATGGATCGATATCCATTGGTTCTGGTCGTGGTTGAGGTTTTTGGGCTGGACGAGGTGGTGGGTTATTAGGACGTGGATGTACTGATTTTGTTGGTAAGGATGTTGGTATTGGTAGGTTGGTTGGGGATGTTGGAATTGGTAATTTGTTTGGGGAAATTGATATTGATAATTCGGTTGGGGAGGCCTGTAGGGAGGAGTTGTGTTCAACCTGGGTTGAGGCATGAATGCCAATTCGGGGTAAAACTCGTTATTAATTCCTTTGGGAGGAAGGGGTGGACGGATGTCCAAAGTTCTCCTGGGTTGGCCATTATTTACTAAGGCATAGTGGGACCTGAAGTTTTGGTTTTCAAGTTTTAGACACAAGTGGAGGGCTTGAGGGAGATCAGCGGGTTCCCTCATTCCTAGGAGTCTTGGCAAGTCTCCTTTAAGCCCACGAATGAACGTGTCCAGCGCTTTGTCCCTGTATGCGCGGGTAAGCAGATGCATGGCTTCTGTGCCGACATCCATGCAGCCGAGCTTATTAAGAATAAGCGACATGTGCGAGTATACTCGCTGGTAAAATTCCTGAATTGTCAGGTTACCCTGCACAAGCGACGTCATCTGGTACTCGAGAGTACCTAAGTCGCGCTTATCCGCATAGTGCAGCGTTAAGCATCTGGAAATTGCTTTCCAGTCTAGTGGAGTATTGTATGACTCCAAGGCAATGTCGGCGTTTCCGACAATTTTATTGCGGATAACGTTGAGGATCCCATAGTATTTGGGAGATCCCCTTTGTGGCTCATAGATCTGAAGGATCCTGTCCACGCTTTTCTTCCACGAGTTGAATTTTCCAGGTGCCCCTGAGAATTCGCGAAGACACCTTACCACATCGGGTATCTTGTCTAATTCCGAGATGTTGGGAGAAGCTGTGTCTATAGTTATATCCCTAACATCGGAAAAACTCGCGTTGGGGTTGAGGGCGGCTTGAACCATGTTTCGCCCTTGTTGTTGGAACATATTGATTACGATGCCAGATATGACCTCCGTCAACTGGTCCATCGATAAGGGAGTAGTATTAGCAGGGGTAGCGAGTGTGGGAGGTGGTGCGGTTAGCTCAGGTGGTCGAATAAGATTTTGAGGGTTTGACATTTTGAGTTTACTTAGCCTATTCTTTTCAATTTATTATTTATGTATATTTTTGATGTTTTGTGGAACTTCAACAATCTCTGGAGGGTCCCTTTGGTGGTGAATCGCAGAGTTGTTTTTATTTTATTTCTAGAGATTTCTTTAAATTATGAGCTGTACAAGCTCTTCAGTTAAAAATTGTTTTCTTTGTGTTATTCAAGGACAAAAGGTTTTAATATATTCACTTGATTTTACCTTAAAAGGAATTAATTAAAAAAAATATCTTTTCTAAATAGGAAATTTATCTTTACTTAATTAATTTAAAATTTTTTGTTTATTATTTCTTAAAAATTTTCACTTATGTTTTTTATTAATTTTCCCTCAATAGGACTAGGATAATTTAAAATTTATTTTCAATCGGAAATTCGGATTCACTTAATTTAGTTTTTAGTTTGTCTTAAATCTATGCTTACATTAATGGCAGCATCCGGCGGCTAACGACTCGCGTTTCCCGTTTGCACATTTGTGAGCTACTAGGGCACCTTTTCTCCTTCGCTGACTCTGAGTTAACTTAGTTACTTAGCTGGTTAAAGGACCTTCGTCGTCTTTGGCGTGCTATTCCACCCTTTATGCGCTGGAGTTATTACGAAATCGGCGATCCTTCTGCTCCCAGTATCACGAAATTTTCTGCTTCAGGTGTTGCAAATTTTTCGCGAAACCGTTTGTTAATTTAATTTTTATTAACGCGCACAACTTTATTTAGTTACGGGTTTTAAAAAACACGACTGGCGTAGGCCCCACGTTGGGCGCCAGTTACGGGATTTTCTACTAAAATCCCTAAAAAAATATATTTTTGAAAATTGGGTTGTGTCCATGATTCAATTATTAAAGGTTTTGTAAGTAGCTATTTTCTAAAATTTGACACTCCCACCCACAGGGATGGTTTTTGGAAGCAGGAGAAAAAGGGGAAGAATTCAATCACACTTCCTAAAAAGTAGCGAAATTCTACAAAAAGGCGTCGATAATGGTGCATCGTGGTGTTTTAATACAAAAACGAATTTGATTTATTTAGTTAATTTAAACCAGCTTATTTACATCAAATACAACCCCTGATTATTATTAAAAATAAATTTTGCTATGAATATACCAAAGTTGCGTACGTCAGACGGCGCAAAACTCAAGAATGGAAGGTCCCCTTAGAGCTATTTTTTTATTCTTTGTCTGCCTTGTAAATTCTTTGCGGTACCATTTACATTAGATAGATATGAAGAAGCTATTTGTTTGTGGAAAAGTTATGGTGTTTTGATTGAAAAACGCCAAATAAAAACATTTGGAGCTTACGATTCTTTCGCGATTATGGCTCGATTGCTTCGAATATGGGTGTTTCCATACAGCCGTACGCGACATACGCTTATAGAGTAACGTAGATCTATCAAAAATAGGAGTTACAGAAAAAAGAAGATTACGGTTATGTTTCAACGAAAGGGTACTATGTTTGAGAAAAATATAAGCAGCCTCGAAACTTTGGTGGGGAAAATATCCGTTCAAAACCAGGTGATAACGTACGCGACAAAAAAGAAGTGGTTTTAAGGCACATATACATATATGCGAAAGTCTGCGAATCATGAGAGTTTTTCTTTTCTTTAAAAATTCCTACACTAAGCTGAATAATGTACATTTACAATTCTTTCATTGTTTGATAGAAATTATCTCTGGTTAGTTTTTATTAAAAAAAAAATATATAATAACGTACGCGACAGATTTTTCCCCCATACAATATTTTTACTAGTAACACATACTAAATTAAATTTTTTCAGTCTTCTCTCCACCGTTTCGCGTTTTCAAAACCGCATTGATTTTGATGTATTTGATTGAAATTTTCGTACTTACAATAACGTATGCGACAAACTTTAAAGGGTAATAGAATTTTTTTTACTTCGGTTGGAAAGAAAATTTTACTGTATATCTTTAACTAGAAGAATTCTCGCTTAAGAATTGTAATCTGCATTACCTGCGACTGCCAATATACAAATGACATAGACAAACAATGTTTTTGCATAACGTACGCGACATTAGAATACTATCAGAAGCAAATCAAAAAATTACCGTTAACCGAGCACTAACTTCTCCTTTTTCTCATTTTTATAGTTAGTTGTTATTGCAAATTTGATTTTAAGATGTAATTGTAATGTTTCAAATCTCTTAATTTAGTTAATAGGGAAGAGAAAATAGTTCATTTCATTAGAGAAAACTGAGTCGAAGAGACATTCAGTCTTACTCTTCCATTTTTTAGTTTTAAAATTCCAATAAGCTGAAATACTTCTATAATATAAAAATTCGAGTATTTTTCTCTTATTAATTAGTCTTAAAACCCCTTTTCAGTTGTTTTTTATTTTTTCAGTCCTGGTTGACATTTTCATGGAAACACCCATATGCTAATTCGAGTTCTTTGATATTGCACTTTTAGTGTTCTGGGGAGATTATGCCGCCGTCAGAATATTAAACATTGGCTTATACAGTTGCGATTGGCGCTTGGTGCCGGACGACAGGAAGAATAAAAAGGACACGCAGCTACTGAACGATCTACATCGTCAAATGAGAAGTGCCGTAAGTGTGCAATTATATCGCGCCATTGACTAAACCGAGCTGTCGGGTTTTACGATTGGCCCCATGGACGCGGTTTGCTAATATTATATTGCGTCAAAGTCTCATTCGGAGACACCAGCAGCCGGATTCCAGCATTCGCTATCGCTAATTTTGATCGCTAAAGGTCTCCAAAAGAATAGCAGGCGCGCTTAACAACATGTAACGTTTAGTTACATGCCCCTCATACTGCCAGATTTGCCTGATTACACTTTGCTTCTGTTACTTTTCAATATTGCGCACTTTTAGGCCCCGCGGCTGTTAATTTAGAGAATTTTAGCGATGGAAATGTAGCATAGCGATTGTCAGAATTCCACTGCAGGATTGTGTTGTGTAGGTCAATACCTAAATATCTTCGTTGGCTCATTTACCAGAACCATTGCGCGCTTTACTTTACAGCGCCTTGGCAGAATCAATAGGTCTCCACGAATATCGGCAAAGACATTTCGGCAATTAAGGGAATTTCGTCTCTTTAGCCTGCATTGAATTTCTGTAATCCACCCATTTCGTCTGGTTGTCGCAAGCGAATGAAGAACAAACATTTCTTCAAAATTTAAAAAGTAAAAGTTTCACTACTAAAAATTTAAAAATGTTCTTAAAACCTGCAAAGAAATTTGGAAAAGAAATATCACTGTTTTTGTTTTTGGGAGTAGGGTGGGAGTGTCATTGATAAAATTAGAGCGAGAGAAAGTTTTTCTTACAAAACCTTTCATTATTGAATCATGGGTTGTGTCAACCTTTATTGATAAGCAGTAAGACTAAGACTAAATTTTACAATTGGAATTACTTAAAAGCTAACTTACTAGCACCGGCCAATCGTTGACGCTGATTCTCTGAATTGCCAAACTGGGCTGCGCGTGTTGACGGTGGCTTCCTGTTGCTGACGGTGCGTCTGGCTTTTGCTGTGGTAAACGTTGTGCAACCCAAGCTGCACTTCCGCTCTTATTATTGTGCTTTTGCTGATCACTCAAAGTGGCGATCAGCAAATGTTAACGTGTTCCATGTTAACAAACAGTATCCAAACATTGTATTGATACGTTTTGGAAGTCAGCCATGATGTACATATATTTTTTGTAGAATTGGAATTTTCAAACGTTATGTCCAGTTAAAACTCTACATACGTAACAGGTATATATGTACATATACATACGTCCATAAACAAACACTTATGTATATATAAACCATATATGTAGGTACAACAAGCATACCTACATATGCATGCTTTTATACAACAACTCACTGAAAAAAATTTCATACCTCTGTCACACAAACCTACATGCATACATACATATTTATTATATAATCGCAAAAAGGCAAAGAGCAGAAAAAGAAAAAAATATGCAATCCATTTACGATATGGAAATGACATCGAGGGATTACGAAACGCTATCTGAAGCTTCCGCAGTATGTCTAAGCTTAAGGCTGTTTTTCAAAGTGTTATCTAACGAGCAAAAAGTTTATTTATTTGCATACAAACATACATACATATGTATATATGTATTAAAATTGACAGATTTTCTTTTTGGTCGGGGTGGACAACAATTTTCGTTTAACTGAAGCAACCAAATATCAAGGAGACCGTAAAAACACTACACCCGATCCTACCCTTAATACTCTCTTTTCAGTAGCCACGGGTGAACCAAGGATATGTTCGCTTTGCCAAACGTGAATTTTAAACCCTAATACACATATTTACACATAACATTCAAACATCTTACAATCGGCTAAGTAACCGCATCAAGTCTACACATTTCATATAGGGGTCCATTTCGCACAACCTTACACATTTTTACTATGTATTTGCGTATGCAAATTTATAGATGTTCATAAACAATTTATATGCATAAATGTTTGTATCCCCAAATACATACATATTGCTATGTATATAAATAAATGTTCGTATCTACTCAAAACATATACAAAGTATATACAGATGTATGTACAGATGTATATTTTACATTTGGTGGTATGTTGCGGACAAACTGTACAACCTGAATATAAATAAAATTGGCAGTAGGATAAGCGAAAAAACCAATTCGCAAATACTTTGCTTTAAATGTATTCATACCGAGGGGAATCTGCTAAATTGTGTGAGTTGAAGATACCTATGAGCCACTTGCCAACATAATTTAAAAAGAAACAAGTGCTAAGTTTTATGTTGAACTGTTCCTAATGCTTGTTTAGTACTCATATTTATACATACATACCAGTATACACCCAGTAGCGAAAATGGTCACCAGTGACATCGTCACTAATGAGGATTTAGTGACATCGGCGCACTTGCTGTGAATCCTAAACGACATATAGCTTACAATGACACTGGTGACAATATCATGCAGCTGTACTCTTATCAAAGGCTTATAACAGACAATGTCTTGCAGCGCTCACTTATAAGAGGTCCATTGACAAAGTCATGCAGAGGCCATCAACGGCCAAATTACCATTTCTATCAAAAAGTCATGAACGACTTCCATATAAACGTAGCCTAAAGTCATTTAAGACGTAACATGACCGTACAAGACGCTTAAGGCTCTGTTATCCATACTTGGTATTGCTTGAGAGTTGTCACATAAGGAATCTGTTAAATGAGCTTCGCGTGTAAGCGGTTACCCAACGCACAGCATTACATACGTAGAAGTCTGTTGCTTTTTGATTTCTACATAAAAATGGTATAGCAGTGCATGCACTGCCAAGTATGCATAACGAAGCCTTTAAGTGACTAATGCATGACATTCGCTACGGGGCATATTTATGTACACATGAACTTATGTACATATATGTATGTATTTTGAAGATATAATACACACTGGGAAAATAGTTAAGCACCTTACGAGGTAATCCATGTTTTCACCCAGCTTTTAGTACCAAAATTGTCAATCATGACCAACGTCATCATAAAATAAAATAAAAAAAAAAAAATTTTTTAATACACAACGCTTTTATAAATGGACTAAAAATAGAAAATAATATTTCTCAGTCCCACAGAATTTGTTTTGATAACTTTTGATTTTGAAATTTTAGCAAAAGTCATTATAAACAATTAATGACATTGAAAATGAAAAGCGTGGAGCGCATGCAGTACATAGCATTCGATTTCATTGACAATAGTCAAACTACATAACATTCTACAGCGAAAGTACAAATTTGAGATCGATTTTAAGCGGTCGTTATTCATATGCCCACATAGATACATATGTTACTTTTTATATCAATTCAAGTGTATTACATGCGCCCCACGCTTTTCATTTTCAATGTCATTCATTGTTTATAACGACTTTTGCTAAAATTTCAAAATCAAAAGTTATCAAAACAAATTCTGTGGGACTGAGAAATATTATTTTCTACTTTTTAGTCCATTTATAAAAGCGTTGTATATTAAAGAGTTTTATTTTATTTTATTTATTTTCTACTTTTGTAGTCTTGTCTGTACAAAATTTCGCAATAGATATTAAAATAATTCAACTTGCAGTGAATAAAATTATAGTTTAAAAAACTAAAACCTCCGTATTATAATTGCCATTCGTACTGTCATCAGGTATGTAACTTGAGAATAGAAATCGCTGCATCTTTTAGGCGCATCAATATTACATAGTTACATCCCGAGCTAATAAAAGGAAGGTAAAAAAAGAACAGAA
This sequence comes from Rhagoletis pomonella, assembly GCF_013731165.1. Taxonomy (NCBI): domain Eukaryota; kingdom Metazoa; phylum Arthropoda; class Insecta; order Diptera; family Tephritidae; genus Rhagoletis; species Rhagoletis pomonella. The sequence goes on along the minus strand of NW_023458581.1, from coordinate 138,614 downwards.
GACTATGCAAGCACAATGTTGTTTGCTCACATTTAGTATAAACATACATATGTACATACATACACATAGCAGCAGTTTATTTCATTTAAAGAAATGGCGGGTCGTCCATTTCCGCTGTGACATATATAAATAGTGCATATATTTAGGCGCAATATTTAACTTCTTCTGGCGGGGCGACATCTAGAGTCTTCTAATTGTATCTCCTTGATATGATGCCTACAACGAGGTTGATATCTAGACTAGGTTGATATCTAGAATTTTCCATAAATAGCTTTGCTACATTTATAGTAGGTGCATTCTTTTGCAATCGAGCTACAAAAGAACACTCGCTTAAATGACGAAATACACGCAAAGCAACAACACAAACTCGTCTATTTATCCGAGCTCAGCCAGGTCGGTTAAAAAATACGCGACCTGAAGGCTAGTGTTGGTAAGTGAAAAAACTGCTCTATTGTGAATTGTTAATGGGAAAGTGGAGAGGGAAATTTTTGCTTCCTTTTATACGTGACTTATATTTTAAAAGAGTATATATATTACGCAAATACCACGCATAATTACTCATTTAAATTGGTTTTTGTATCTAAATCCCGTTAAACTAATCACATTTTCTTGCCAGCTACCAACAGGGTTGCTTAAGTAGCTAAAAGGAAATTTTACCCGAGTTGAGCGTTCTTTTGTCGCTCGCTTACAAAAAAATGCAGCTAGTATAAATGGTGGTCTGGACCAGGGTTGTTGCGAATATTCGCATTCGCATTCGCAACCGCGGAACTTCCGCATAAATTTTAACATTCGCATTCGCTTTCGCATTCGCAATAATCGATGCGGAGCTTTTGCGAATGCGAATATTGTGCAAGTGCACTGATAAAACGTATATCTGGTAAACAAAAAATTGTAGCCAACATTATTTGCCTGTAGAGATGCTACGTTCATCGCTAGTTTTTTCTAATTTTTCTTAGAAAAGCGTAATTATTTTTTTCTCATAAAACTCAGCATGCTTAAGTTCCTTTTATTAGTCTTTCAGCTCAGAAACAAAAACATTTATTTTAATTTTGTGTAAATTGTCAAAATTAGCACGCATCGAAATAAAGATGAAATGATATGTACTAAAAAAGTTGACAGCCAAGTTCACAAATTAAATAAGAATTAATTCAAGGTGAATTTTATATCTATTGAGGAGTGGGACTTGGCATGCAATATATCGTGAGTATAGTATGGAAAGGGCTTAACTACCTAAAAATCCAAAATTCACTTTTTAGCACATCGTTTTAGGCAATAAAAAAATTTAGTTAGTTGTAGTTTTTTGTATGTATTTCAGCGACAATGTGAAATACGCCCTTTTAAAATAGTATTAACGATATCTTGATAACTTGAAAAAATATATCAAAACACATTGAAGGCATGGAATAAACAACAAAACGGATTCGATGGGTTTACCGACAGCGGTGAGTAATTAATTGTGACTGCCTGCAACTAGGAAAAGCCGAGCTCAACTTACTAATAAAAAAAAAAACTATATACAAGGTATTCATTACTCGTCGCGATTCCAATAATTCAAATTATTATAAAAAGCGGGGTACCTTTTTAACAAAATAACACGACTTTAAACTAATTCTGCTGGCAGCCACGACTTTCAAAACAGAATTTTCTTCGAAATTTTCATCCCTAGAAAATAACAATTTATTTGCCATATCCACAACGTCGCTATAAGCACAAATTTTTCAAACCAGTCACAGAAGACAGGATTAAAAATGAATTACAAAAACTAAAATCGAAAAACGCTGATAACGTAACAGGTTCTCCAAATTCTGAAACAAACAAAAGAATTGGTTCTCCAAATTGGAACGGTGTTTAAACAACGATCTTGCCATGAACTGAAAGTCCTCTCAACTGGTGCAGCGTCAATCGAAAGGAATTTACAATTTTGTCAGTTTTCAAGTTTTTCAAGTTTGTCGCCTCGAGCGAGTAGTTACATAGTGCACAGGTTTGATTTACGACCCGTTAGGAAACAGGCTGTAACCGGAAAAGGCAGCAAAATTACTCTTTCTTAAATACAATGTTCCAATTTTTTAATCTAGGTACTAAATAAAAAACACTATTAAAAATTACTAACTTTTCCATTTTTTATTTACCTAAATCACCTAATGCACTCACCAAAATTATTGGTTAAAAATATTTAACATCCGCATTCGCATCCGCATCCGCGGATGTTAGCTTTTAAACTTCCGCATCCGCATTCGTATCCGCGGATGTCTAAAATTCCACATTCGCAACATCCCTAGTCTGGACATACAAGATTCAAAGCGGTCTGGACATACAACATTGTCTTTCCCTTTTTCCTCGTCTTCCTCTTCTTCAAAGGTGTTTTTATACCACCAACAAATTTCAGCGAGTATTGCATCTGGAGATTTCTTTCCTCTGTACC
>NW_023458581.1:99446-126192 GCF_013731165.1 Rhagoletis pomonella | reverse complement strand
ATTATAATCTTATCGCTCCACGTACAGATATAGCACAGGTAACGTAACAGTCTTTTTCTGTAACGTACCAGTCCGACTATTTTTTACAAATATTGACCTCAAAATTAATTTTATCAGTTCAATTAATACGTAGTTCTTGAATTCCATCCTGAAGCTAGGAAACTGTGTACCAACTTTTGAAAACATTATATTAGGAGAGCAGACTTTTTCAATAATATAAAGCAACTTTAAAAAGTACTTCCAAAAATTGTAATGCAACAGTCCACAGTTGAAACATTCATAACTCCTAAACCACAGGAGTTACAATATATGTTTGTATGTATTAAATAATGCCACATACTTCTGCTTTCAGATGCAAAAATAAAAATTATCCGAAAATTGTATTCTCGCGAGTTTCAGCGGTATTTAAAAATCAGTGTGAGCCAAAATGTAATGTAACAGTCCGCGTTTTGGGCCATATACAACTTTAGGAGTATCGTTAATTTTTTCATGATCTAATGATCCGCTCCCTTTTCTGGCAACTCAGAAAGGAGAATTCTACTTAGTAAGGGTTATAACCTCTAAGCGCGGCCGAAGGCCACCTCGCCTACGCAGAAAGAAATTCTGCTAGAGCTGGAAAACTATCGATGGGACTATCGATAGTATCGATCGAATTATCGTGAACCATCGATAGTTTTTCGCAACTATCGAAATATTTTGTTTTGTCTTTTTGTTTCTTATTGCTACCATACCTAAATAAAAGCGTTGAGCGTTGCGCATGTAAGCTCGTTTTCATTTTTACTTGAGCAAGTTGTATGTGTTAGAAGGAGACAGTCTTATGACCAAACACTGGCGCGTTCAGATAACAATCGTTAAGAAAGAATTTACAACTATTTCAAGAAAACGGATAATTGAGAATGTACAAATATTTAATCCCAAGAAAAGGTAAGTTTTGCACAGAAATTGTAATAAAAATAATTTTTGTATTTTTTTTACATTAGGAGTAATCCAAATCGAAGAAAATATGCAACCGTCCGTGGAAGATGAGTTAGAAGCGTGGGCATTAAGCCTCAGTAATAAACCTTTTCGCAGTTTTTCACCAATTGGTCCCCGAGGAGTACTTTTGGGTAGTGTGCAGCGTTTTCGTTTTGCGCGCATGGCAACACTAACTGTGGGGAATTTCGCCTAATGATTAGAAAAATAAAATAAATGTAGTTATGTGTTATTTATTTGTGAAGTATAATATCACTGCTTAATTAAGAATAATATCAATAGTTAAGTACATAATTAACGCTTGTGTTTCCATAAACTGGAAAACTCAAATCGTAGTAGGAGTTTTCCTAAATGTAGATTTAAAATTTAAAACATTTCCATTGTAAGATTACATTTTTATGAAAAAACGTGAATTTTGTGCTATTTTGTGAATTTATTAAGTTAAATTCTAAAATTCCGAATATATTTAAGTCTTAATTCCAAAAAAAAAAAGAGCTTTGTATAGTTATAGAGACTCCAATTCCTGCCAGCGCATACGCCCAGATAGCTCATTAAGCACACCCAAGTTTGAGCGACCATTACCCGGAGCTCCTCAAAAATACTTAATATCGACTTGACAAAGTATAGAATGTCACAAATATCAATCATACACACATAAAATGGTAATTGCTTTGAATTGCTGCCGTCTAAATTCAGGACATGCGTTTGGTTGGAGACTCCGTTGGTTATAGTGGTCATAAATTCAGCCAGCACATTCAATGGTCCATTACACGGAGCTGCTCCAACACGATGAGTAGATTTAAATGAGTCTCACATGCCACTGCCTCTGGCTACAAGCTGTATATGAAATTCACTACTCCGAGAAACTTGAAATATTGTGTATTTTTACGCAAATTTACTAGCGTTTTCAGTATTTAACAGTTCATTATCATTTACGGAGTAATATAACCAGTTAAACACTGAACTATGATGATCTCTATTAGTATCTATATTAATAGAGAATAATTTGCAAATTTTATATTTTTGTAATTGAATTCGGTCACTATTATACAGTCATGTCTTGTGCCACTCTGCCATAGCCCGGTTGTTGCTCCCTTACATACCACAGTAATTTTTTATACAACTCTGAATCAACAAATTTCATGCTCCTTCTCATTATCAACTCTGATCAGATTTTACCCCCGAGGAGTACTGAAAAAGGTTTATTACTGTACCGTTGTGCGCAAAAAAGCGCTGTCGAAAGTGTGGAACTATTTTGAGAAATCAGAAGACAAAAGATTAGATTAGATGTATCAAATGCGGAAACGACTATAAAACGAGCGGCAATACTTCTTAATGACCACATAAAACGTTGTCGTCCTGATTTTCTCGATCAGAATAATACTTCGAACTCTTTAAGTAAGAGCAGATCAAATAGTGGGCAATTTTGCCAGCAATCGATTAAACCTTATTTTTCGAAAGCCATTGAGTATACCAACCATTGAGTCAATCAGTAACGAACCGGCACCACTCACAGCTGATGAAATTGTGGTTTTGAATGAAGTAGCTAATTTACTGGAAGTGTTTTTAGAAGTGACAGAAAAAATGTCTGGCAGCAAATATGTTTCAATATCTCTTGTTATACCTATTGTTTTTGGTCTCTCTAATAAACTGCAATTCATTAAGAAATCGCTAGAAACCCAGGAAGTGCGAGAATTGTGCGACTTCTTGCTTGAGTCAATATCGGAAAGACTGGTTCCATACGAGATACGAACACCAACAAGATTGGGTACAATTCTTGACCCAAGATTTAAAAAAGAAGGATTCCGATCCCCTCATAATGCTGGTGAGGCAACTTAAGCGCTTGAACAAGAAATTTTCAATATATGCGAAAAACAAAAATCCTCCAGTTTTGAAGAAACGTGTCCAATCCGGGAAAACAATTCGTCACTGTTCCAGTTTGTTGAAAACCGAGTCCAAGAAAAAGTTAAGTCTTCCAGAGCGGATGCCATTATTTCACTGCGACAATATTTTAAAAGACGGGAATCCATTGCTTGTTTGGAAGGTACTGTTTGAGTTAACTCGTTCATATATTTTATATTACTAAATTTAATTATTCCCTTTTTTCCTCAGTTGACTGCAGAAAGGTTCGAACCCTTAGTGGAAGCTATGATGAAGTACTTCTGCATACCTGCAACTTCCGTGGAGTCCGAACATATATTTAGGAAAGCCGGTCTTATCGTGTGACAAGCGAACTTGCTTGAAAGCAAAAAACGTGGACATGTTGCTATTTTTAAACAGGAACAACTGGCTAACAACTTAATAGGATAATTTGCAAAATGCCATACTGAGACAAACGTATATTTGCGTAATGGCATATGTTTAAGACTGATATGTGCAAATATTAATGTTTTTTGTTTATTTATTAGTAATTTATTTACTTACTTAAATGAGCTTGAATGTAGGCTCAGAAATGATTTTAACTCTGACTCACTTAAACGTTTTTTACTTTTTATTCATTTATTTTTTACTCGTTTTATAGTTGATATCATGATACAATAATTTTTAGAAGGTAGTTTCCAAGGCGTATTTAACAAGGTGGTGTTGGCCGTATATAAGTAAAAAATTACACTAACAAATTATACGCTGATGTCCATACTGTCATTGGTATGAGTTACAACAAACACATCATTTTGACGTAATGGCCTCCACGGCGAAAAACTCAGCTGTCGCCCCAACACCACCTTGTTTAATACACCTTGGTAGTTTCACTTAAAAATTTTTGACATAAACCGTGTCTGTGACAAACACGCAATGTGGCCACTGCTACGATATAGAACTTGGGGATTATCGCTTGTTATTTTAGATATTTTTTAACAGAACATGTAAAGATTTATATGTTTCATAACTGATCACTTAATTTTTACTATAAATATACGTATTTTATACATACATTTTTGCCACTGCTAATCACATGAATAAAAATCATAAAAATAAAAATATAACAGCAATATTTCTTGTTTATAATGTATTAGATCCATCACAAACCACGGACTTTATCGGCCGCCAATTTAGATGTGCTCGCTAGTCTTTCCATTGCACCACAACTTATTGGTCAGAGCGATTAAGCTGGTGTAGTGTGCGCACCTCCATACATCTTCATGTACATATTTCAAGCGGGCCCTATCATTTAAATAGGCGGCCGATAAAGTCTGTGGTGTGCGGTGGCTCTTATAGCTATAGTGTCCTTACATCTATTCCGTGTGTTGCAACATCCACGAAAGCAGCAGTTAATTTTTTATGAAGAAAATTATTATAAAATATTCGAAAATTTCTCTACTTATATGTTTGGCTTTTCTTTGTTTTATTTTTCCAACGTCAAAAGCTGGATTTTTTTTTTTTGAGAAAGTTGGTACAACAAAAAATACGAAACACATTTTCTGTCAGATAGCTAACATGGCGGATAAGAAGTAGTGAAACTACCTTCTAAAAATTATTGTATCATGGTTGATATCATGGTGAAATAATAACAAGGTGTTGTCAATAGCGACGTGTTTGTTGTAATTTTGACAAGATCGGCATGCTTATTTTCAGTGCTGCCGATCTTAATTTTTTATAATTCTATTAGTTGGGAAATTGTATTTAAAATACTCCATTTTAGTATTTAACTTTATCGTGATTTTTAAAGAACTTGGTGTTTTCAGAACGATATTAATATTTAAAATTGCTGGATTTGTATAATTTTTGTACTCAAAATATAAAATATAAAAGATATCGTAGTTATCAATGGAAAAAGACGTACACAAAAATCGTATGGAAATGCGATTTTTTTATATTAAATATCTTTTGCTGCATTGCCATAATATCGAGCCAAATGGACTTCCGATACACTAGAATAGAGCGGCAGCATGGTTAAATTACGACTTCGCTTATATTATCGATATTTATGTGTTTTAATCTATATGTCAGCCGCTGTGGCGTAGTGGTAAGCAGTGCGCGCTCCACTCCGCAGCAGCTGGGTTCAAGCCCTGGTCAAAGCAACATAGCAAAAAATATAGAAAAAAGGTTTTTTCTTAACAGCGGTCATCCCTCGGCAGGCAATGGCAAACAACCGAGTGTATTACTGCCATTAAAAACAGCTTCTCATAAAAATGCAATCGCCGTTCGGAGTCGGCGTAAAACTGTAGGTCCCTCCGCTTTGTGTGACAACATCAAGGCGCACGCCGCAAGTCGGAGGAGAAGCTCGGCCAAATGTGTAAGCGCCAATCTATTATTATTATTACTAATCTATTTAAAAAATCATTTACAATTTTATAGGAAATTGCCTTATTTTACGGCCTGTACTTTTTTAAAAGTTACAAAATATGTGCAACCTGTGTGGAGCTTACGATACAAACATATATTCAGGCTTATAAGCCTGTAATTAAACATTTTTCTACATTTAATTTGAAATAGTATGCACGAACGGATTAAAAGTGGTAAATAATTAGTACTTTTTCTACTACTTTAAAATGCGTGACCGGAATAGACCTGCCGAAAAAGTGAGGTTAAGTTACTGACAACACCTTGTTATTATTACACCATGGGTTGATATTATAAATATTTCATGCGTGTGTGTACATACATATGTATGCATATTTCAATTGATTGATTTGAAATAATCGAAAATGAAATTGAAGAAAATAAAATTGTTATAAAATGATATATTCTTGTGAATAAAAGCATATTAGATGTCTTCGATAGGTGCAAAAAAAGTGCAGAACAGTGCAGGGAAGAATAACATCTGACAGTTATCAGATCTGTTTAGTGCAAATTTCTCAAAAAAAAACGAAAACTGTGCTATTTAGTGCAGTTAAATTATTAAAGCATTTGTTTCAGGTCAAATCACATACTTTTTGAGTTAGTTTCATCTACTTCATTTTAAAATTAATATATTTATCAATTTTTTGATGAAAATGCATTTCTTTCAGATCGTGTGTTGCACTAACTTGCGTCAGATAAGAAGCTAGTGTAGTTTAGTGCAGAGAAGTATACGCTAGTGCATACTCAAAAAACATCATTTAGTGCAATAAAGGCTTATCGAACGCTATTCCCTGCACTAGAGTACTCGAGCAGACTTATTATTTCGATATATCGATACTATCGATATTGGCTCTCGATAGTATCCGAAAATATCGATGGCAACACAGAGAGGAGAATTCTGCTTAGTAAGGGTTATAAACCCTAAGCGCGGTCGAAGGTTGAAAACCGAAATAATGCATATGAGAAAATACCGAAATTATGCATATGATACTTTCGTTTCAGAAGCGAAATAATGCATATGGAAAAAACGAAGTAATGCATACATGCACAGTTTCGACATAAACCGTTGGTCTGGGCACTACGGTTCGTTCAGCAACCCTAATTACCGCGCCCCTCCACGGCCGTAAAATCGGAGCTACCTTTCGTAGCCCCTGCTCTGTCGTCGAGTCTTCACAGCCAACAGTCATCCATCCCGGGCGGAAAGTGCAGCAGCTGAATTTGTGCTTAGTGGAGCCCTTTCGCTGCTTTCTCACCGCATCCAGGATAGATGCTTTGCTTGCAGTTGCTGCAGAGACCACAGCAACTTTGGGTAATCGGTTCACAGAAGTGCCACCCTATTTTTCTTGCCAGCGACCACCCGATTTACTGTGTCCTTCGCCTTTGAAGACATTGATCCCATGTGGGACCGTCCTGCCTTCCTTTTTGGAGAGTTGTGTGTAGCTGGAGAGTTTTTGGTATCAGAGCGATCCCTTTTCCCACAGCCACCCAACAGTGAAGCGAGCTCCTTTTTCCCTTTAGCTATTGGTAGCAACGCTAACCGTTTGGTCTCAGGCTCGCTGACACCTTGAAATTCGTATCGTTTCTTGCCCGCTCTAGATAACTTTTTAGCCGGAGTACTTGCTTTCTCCGGCTGGAACAGAGCAGAAGTTTCTCATCGTCCGTTGGTATTTTGACGTCCTGGTCATTAGGAACCAAGTCCAAGTTGACTATCTCGACATCCAAAATCGTTTTGTCACTACTAAAGCCGTTTGGGTTTGCGCCCTTTTCATACTTTGTAGAGACGTTTTGGTTTGGCTCGACACTTTGGATGTTTGGAGTTAAGTCCATCGCGTCCGCTGCAGCCGCCATTTGTTCGCCAAATTCATTGGGCAGCGAGTGCTCCTTTGAGCTTGACGACTGCACTCCGCTATTTACGGAGGTAGCGTTATTTTTATTTTTTAATGTGTCTTCCATAAGGATCCCACAAATTGCGGACTTTATCGAGTTGTTATCTCTAGATCCGCCATATTCAGTAAAAGCAGGGGCACCTCTCGCAGGGTGTGACTCTTCGCCACGTATGGTCGGTATTGAGCACGAAGCCCCTGATCCGGAGCGTTGCAACACGTCTGAAGACAACACCAAGAATCTTAGCCTCAAAATTTCAGTCCTTTTACTTAAATTTATTTGAATAAATCGGTAAAAGGTCTGATGTTAAGAAAAAGCAATTGCTTAGTTTTTATTCATAAGGCCCATTCTTATATACATACATATCGAGCCCTAACCGCCAAAATAACGTAAGCGACATTTTTTTCAAAATTTTCTTTTTGATGCAGAAATGTATTTAGATACTCTAGGAATATTTCTGCATCAAAAAGAAAATTTCGAACAAAATGTCGCTTACGTTATTTTGGCGGTTAGGGCTCGATATGTACGTACGTATATCTTCTAGTAAAAAAAAGAAAACACGGCAAACTTGAGATCTAGTTGAAACAGCAACAAAAATATTTCCTCTTGATTACATTGGGCGAAAATAGCTCAGTGGGAAGACCACTTCATTTGTACGCCGGAGTTGCTGGTTCAAATCACAGTGAATTTGTAAATTATTATGCAAAAAACCGACCCTAAGCTCAATAAATTTTAAGAGTAAAAAAAAATTAAGATAGTGCCATATTATCCAAAATGTAGATGTAAAAAATGAGCCTAGTTTGAAATGTAAAGATTGTCCTTTAAAAAGTGAAAAAATTACACCTTGCCAAATATATTTCTGAATAATCCACTAAACATATTTGCTTTAGTTTGCTATGAAAAACTGCGGCGAAAACCTCACTCTTTTATATATCGTTATCAAGTTATTTTTGACAAAAGTGAAATTTTGAGTTCAATCATTTTTATAGAACTTATGCGAAAAGTATTATAAATACGCAAGTATTTTTGTGTGAAAAAAGAACTGGGATGGTCAGAACGCAATAGCTATTTGTAGGAATGGCTTGGCCAGATAATTGATTGTAAGTATAGAATCCTTCCAAAATGTTACAAATATTCGCTGTTGTACTCAATACATAGTTGTGTTTCCTTGGGTTATCCAGCTCAGTATCACGAAAATTTCTCACGGAAACGATCTGGATCATTCTCAGTGTTGCCACACATGGGCTTTTCCTACCAAATTTGGTAGGTAGGTTCCGCGACAATAATAGTTAATTGCGAAAAATAGAAAATATGTATCTCAACATTTTAGCAACCTTGATTACTCGAATATTTCACCGGTGCGTTCATATAACGGCGACCGCAAACATGTAAATATATTTGATTCGTAAATACACACGTATACCCTCATTATTGCCAATATACAATATGACATCTAAATATCGCACACCGTCTTCAAAAGAGTCACAACTCTAAATAATACGTTCGTTAGAAAATGCGAAAAACTATTTCGTAGCACATGCTAATCATATGGCCAAGGGCGACTTTACCTTAGGCTTTTTTTTTAACAAATTATAACAAAAATTTGCTCCAGCTTTTGCTGAAAGGTAAATAAAAGCTCTGTGTACATTTTTGTTTTTTTGTTTTGTACCATTGTTCCATTTACCAAAAGAAGTAAAGTCAGCTTAACTAGACCCGCCTTGGCAGGGACAGAAATCGAGTTCTCAAAAAAGGAGAACTAGGAGTAACTATGAACCAAAGGCTCAATTGGAACAAACGACTCTCGAATCTTACCAAGAAGGCTACAAGGACGTTTTATGCCTGTTAGAGACTTCATGGTAAGAGTTAGGAATATTACCAAACTGGCAGACTCGTCTTTCAATACGGTAGTAAAAACCGTTGTTACATATGCGGCAAAAGGTGAACAAGCAAACGCGGGTGCCACCTTGAGCAAGCTTAACCGAGTGGTCCGTGTGGTCATCACAGGAGCCATGCGCACCTGTCTAACGGATGCCCTTGGTGTCAGTCATTACATGCAATCTTGCTTTGCCTATTCTAATTGAAAAAGGGGGCTGCTGGAACGCTCTACGGCTGCGAAATCCGATCAGCAGGAAAAGTGGAGATCTTCGGGGTTATTTGGACGTCCCCAATCCATTCCAGGATGATCGCGAGTTATCCTTCTAAAAACCCCACGAGGTGAGAATTCCAGAAAGGGACTGCTGTGAAGCGATAATAACTATGATTGACGAAAGGCCGAAAGCATGGTCTACGGATCGAAGATGGACGACGGGAGTACTGGGGCAGGCGTACTTGGACGAAGATTCCAGAAAAGTCGCCAATGGGCATACATCCAACCATGTTCCAGGCGGATGTGTTCAAAATCGAAGTCTGTGTTCGCGAATGTCAGGAAGTCAAAGGGAATGAGACAATCAAAGAGATTCATAAGTTCCTCTAGGAGGAACTCCAAAAGACTCTTTGAACTTAGTGGAGAGAGTCTTGGAACTCGTACTGGCATCCTGACAGGACTCTGCAAGTTAAGCTACCATTTGAATAAAATTGGATTTCTCTAGAGACGAACTGCAAACTTTGCGGGCTGGATTTTACACAATAGATCTTATTAGGTCGCAGCGCGAGTACTCCTGATGTAATCTTACTCTTACTAATATTATAAATGTGAAAGTTTGTATGTTTGGATGTTTGGGAAATCATCACGCGGAAACGACTGAACGGATTTGCATGAAGTTTTGTATGTAGATAGCTTATGGGCCAGATTGGTTAATAGGCTATTTTTCTAAGAGTTGCCACCTGTTAAAAATTAATATGCGGGAACGACTGAATGGATTTGCGTGAAAATTTGCACACAGATAGGTTATGACATACAGTGAGAAATAGGCTAATTTTTTCGAAGAGTTGCCACCTGTTAAAAAAGTTTAATTAAATTAATACGCGGAAACGACTAAACGGATTTGCATGAAATTTTGCACACAGATAGCTTATGACCTACGTTAGAAAGTAGGCTACTGTTTTTAAGAGTTGCCACCTGGTAGAAATGTTAGCCTGAAAAATAGGCTACTTTTTTTAAGAGTACCACCTGCTAAAAAAAGTGTAATTAAACTAATACGCGGAAACGACTGAACAGATTTGCATGACATTTCGCACAGAGATAGCTTATGACCTACGTTGGAAAATGGGCTACTATTTTAAGAGTTATCACGTATTAGGAAAGTTTAATTAAATTAATACGCGTAAATGACAGAACTGATTTGCATGAAAGCTTGCACACAGATAGCTTATGACCTAGACTGGAAAATAGGCTACTTTTTTAAGAATTGCCAGCTGTTTGAAAATGAAATTTTGCTCAAAGATGGTTTATGACCTGGATTCAAAAATAGGCTACTTCCTTAACCGGTTTTCCGATCAGAACCAAATTTAGTACGCTTACTACGGATTTCGGAAGGATGGCCCCTTCCATACAAATTGGAATTTTCATATTACATACATATCTCTGGAAGTATTTGTGGGGGAGAACTGTAACTTGGTATAGTGATAGGTATGTGAAATCAACGTTGGAATTAATCGATTGATGTTTTAATCAGTTAGTTAATTCGATTAAATTCAATCCGATCACAGTTAATCATCATTAATTTTAATCTGACTAAACAGTTAATCGTAACCGCGATTAAAAAATTAATTTTTAATCATTAACTCTTAATTTGATCAAGCAGGTTTGGTGATTAATTAAGTTATGCTGGAATTTCCCTGTGCACACATCAATCTAAGTAATGTGGTGTGCATTTTCATTAAGATATATACCAACAAACGTTTTACAAACTAGGTTTGTAAAAGTTCCCAGTTTATGTATTACTAATAACAATAATTATAATTTTTTTATATTATGTGCTTTTTATAAGCGTAAAACACAAAATAATTACTATAACTGGTGTTTGGTTTCAAACTCGGACAAACTAGACAAATTAATCAGATTTTATTTTTAATTGGATTAACGATTAATGTTTTAAATTAATTAAACGTAATCGCAGCCAGCGATTAACGATTAAAAAAATGTTAGCATTAATCGTACAGTTGATTACGACAAATTTATTTTAATCGTCGAACGCGATTAACATTTTAATCGTTAATTTTTAATCGTTAATCAGATTAACAGTTTGCCAACACTGTGTGAAATCATATTCATATTCACGGAGAAAAATGAACGTTTTTGGTAAAGAGGCGTAGCACCTCCCATACTGACTGAAAGTTTCATATTGCATATCTCTTCAAATGTTTGGGGTAAAGCACTCAAGCTTGGTATGGAAATACATATGTATGTATGTATGTGAAACTAATACCATACTCATGGAGAAAAATGAGAGTTATTGGAAAAGGTGGTGTGGCAACTCCCATGCAAATTGATTTTTCTATGCTGCATATCTCTGGAGGTGTTTATTGCAGAGGACTGGAACTTGGCACCGAGATGTGTATACAAAATTAATTCCATCCTCATGGAGAAAAATTTGAGTCATTCGAAAAGGGGACATGGTTCCTCCCGTACAAATTTACTGTTTTATACTGCTTATCTCTAGAGGTGTTCATGGTAGAGTACTGGGACTTGGTACTGGGGTATGTAAAATCAATTCTAAATTCATGGAAGAAGATTAGGGTTATAAGAAAAAGGGGCGTGGCACTTCCAGTACACATTTGCTTTTTCTTGCCACATATCCCTGGAAGTGTTTGTGGAAGAATACTGGAACTTGGTATGGAGTTGTGTATACAAAATGTATCAATTGCTCATGGAAAAAATGTGAGTCATTAAAAAAGAAGGCATGTCGCCTCCCATACATACTAAAAACTTCTTAATACATATCTCTGGAAGGATAGAAAATATCTCGAAGTATTTTAAATTTGTTATGGAGATTTATTTTATAAGTGCCGTACTGACAATAAATTTCATTAAATGGAAAAGGGAGAGCCGGGTTCGGCCTTATAATCTAAAGCTCTCTTGAGGCATTTGCTACAGTAATGAGAAGTGGTATTTTATCAAGGCCAGGTTACTAAATTTGAGTTTGAAATATTAGAACCCGCCGTGACACCTCCAAGAAGGTTACACATTCACGCGTCGTATACCTGGAACCATTTTAAGGTAAACTTAGAGAGATTGATATCTTTCGTATGCCTAGCGCGCAGACGAGTTTTTATAATTTCATAGTTTTAAACGGCCTAAATACCTTAACTCGCTTAAAAAATAACGAGCTATAACGAAATGGGCACAGAAATAAAATCTAGCATCATTAAATTATTTTTCATATTTGTATAAAAGCGCGGGGTGAAACCCGCGGGTAAAAGCTAGTAAATAATAATAACAATAATAATATATGTGTACTAGCGGTACCCTGCCACGCTTTGCTGTGGCACACCTATTTTCAATTTTATTTTCAATAATTAAGTGCTTCATCTGTTTCCACAACGGTGTTTATTGACGTATATATTATTTCCTCACTTCGAATAGCATTATTGAGTTGATAGACATCCTTAATCTTCGCGGCAAGAATAACTCGTTCACTGAGCCAATTGTGATTCCAATAATTAATTTGAATATAAAGAAGCATTATTTCGATCAGCTCTTGTTTAATTATTTCTAAGTTACAAAAGTTATGAGGCAATGAAATTTGTCTTGATATCTCATCGTTCCCGAATGGTTGAACGGTTCCACGCAAATATCGCACCGATCGATCAAGGACTTCAAGCGATTTTTTATGTACCATTGTGCACCCGTAACAAACAATAAGTTCAAATTTTTGTAATACTTTTCCCATACCGGATGTTCTGGAAATATTGCACGTGGGAGTTTCGACGATTTATATGTTCAATGGCAGCTTAAGAGCTGGATGAGCAGTGCTTCCACCTGGTAACAATGTCGCAGCTATTCGGTACGAAGCGAGAGCTAAGGCTACTCCTTTTTTGATCGAGTCGTTACCAGAATCAATCTGATAAGGAATGTTTTCCTAGTTCCTCCTGGCGCATCCTAGAAGATGGTCCCCAAACTCCGTCATTTATTATTTGCATCTTCTTATTTGGCGCTGTAACCGCATAAGCGATTTTGGCCGAGTTCGACAAAACACGCCAGTCATTTCTCTCTGTGCCAACTGACGCCAATTGAAAATGCCATGTGAAGCCAAGTCCTTCTCCACATGGTCTTTCCATTGCAGTGAGGGCCTCCCTCTTCCTCTGCTACAATCACCAGATTTTCAGTTGAATACTTTCAGACCTGGTACGCAGGTGCCCAATAGAATGGCATAGCCGCTGTATTTTGATTCGCTGCACTATGTCCATTTCGTTGTAAAGCTCATTAAGCTCATCGCTCCATCGTCTGCGGTACTCCCCGTCGCCAACGCGTAGATGCCTATAAATCTTCCGTAAGGTCTCGAATACTCCAAAAGCCGCCTGATCGAATGTTGTTATTGTTTAAGTTTCTGCGCCATACACCAGCTCGGGAATAATGAGTGATTTATAGAGTGTGGTTTTTGTACGTTGAGAGAGAACTTTTCTCCTGAATTGCCTATTCAGTCCAAAGTAGCACTTGTTAGCTGGAGTGGTTCTGCGTTGGATTTCTTTACTTTCATAAAATTACTGTTTGTTTGATGACAGGAGATACTTCGTCTTGTCCTCGTTGATCACCAGACCTAATCGCTTTGCTTCGTTATCCAACTTGGAAAAGGCAGAACAGACTGAGGTTTTGTCATCGGCATACGCCAGAAATTAAACGCGCTTGTAAACATAATCTTCATAATATTATCGAAAAACCTGAAGGAGCTCATCTAATTTAGCAAAAAAGTTTATGGAAAATGTGAGTGTGTTAGATAGATGTGTATTTCACTAAGATAGAATCTTAGACATTTAAAGTCGGAAACCCTCAACGCTCAAGCATGCACATTATCTTTACACGAAATATACGTGGCAACCCCAAATTAAATTGTATATTATTAAAAGTTAACTGTTACATAAGGATTTTATAAACACCTTACATGGGATTTTTTACATTACGCTTTTTACTATTTTTTCGTTTGTATGAGTAGATTTTTATTCATTTTTTTCATTGCGTAATTTGTATACAAACTCTTCGTTGATAATATGATCACTTCGTTTGAAGAGATGTTGCAAACTCTTTTGGATAAAGAGAAACGTTTAGAAACATTTTTCTAGTAAAGCTTTTCCAAGCACTATTCGTTTGGAACCAATTATGTAATTTTTCATTTAATTTCGATATTTTTAGTCTTTAGTTTTAGATAGGTGATAATCCTATCGAAAATATTTCCAAGTCAAGATTTCTAAAATATCTTTCGTTTAGTACCCATATTGCAACATTTCATTTATTTTATCAATTTACTGAGTTAAATTTTCAAACAGGTGGCAACCCTCCCAAACATATTTTCGGCTGTAAGCCTCCTTAAAAATATAAAGTTTGATACCCATATTGCAATATTTCATTTATTTTATCAATTAACTGAGTTAAAATTTTCAAATAGGTGGCAATTCTCAAAAATATTTCCAGCAGTTATCTCTCTTACTGCCCGTCTTCACAGGATAAAGTTTATATCTTGATACATATGTTAGAATATAAATAGCCGATGGAGACCGCTCGTTGCTCTTCAAGAGCAATATATATCGGAGCTTATATCTTGCCATCTATTGCCGGCAATTTGGTAGTTTGACAGCTACATTTTCATTTGCACGAAAACTTCGTGGCTGCAACATCATTATTATTTTAATATAAAAGCAAAAACTCAGCTGTTTCCTGTTAAAATATTTGTAATTATGTACTTGGATGTAAAATAGCCTATTTCCTAAATTTTTTAAGCGATTAAATCCGGCAAAAATACATTTTCAAAGCTATCTTACAAATGCTTATATCAAGATATAAAAAGCCCACACAAATATTGCCACTGATATAACTTATATCTAGCGACCACAATGACAGCTGGGCAGCAATAAATTTTATCCTGTGGAGACGGCCAGTTAAACCTCTTTAATTTAATATCTATGTTGCAATACAGGGTGTCCCAGAACTCAACGTCAAGCCGAAACGGGGTCACAGGATTGATTGTAACCATCATGAGAAAAATCAGAAAAAAAATCTATCCCATGCAGTTTGAAAATTATGGGCATTTAAGAAAAACCTAGAAATTTGGTCAAACTGTAACCATTTTTCGGTTGTTGTGGTTAATTTTTATTATTTTTGTTCATTTAAAATTTGCAACCTTAACCCTAAATAACATTTCTAGAACTTAAGTCAAAAATAATGACACAATTGCCCCAAGTTTTCTAGAATTAAGACTATTTGTTAAACTATGAATTTAAAATTTTTATAATTTGTCGACTTTGAAAGGCCCTCCTTTAAAAAAAATGTACTAAAGTGCCTTGGCAAGCAAATGGCTACGCTACCAGTCTGACGCTGTACCGGCAACACTGCAGTTAGTACGTTTCGCTCATTCGTCTACAGCGCACCTTTCCGTATTCGCTTGTGTTGATTTAGTACTGACAACTTTGGCTTTTTGGACTTGGATTTTTGTGAACTGGACTTGTTTATTACATACAGGCAACTTTGGCTTCTCTCTTTTGGAATGGGACTTTTGTGTTGGCATCCTTGTTATCTACCATGCCTACGCGCTACACTTCACAAGAATATGCGAACATGCACCTCATTTATGGAGAATGCAGATGCAACGCAAGTGCCGCCGCTAGACTTTATCGGGAAAGATATCCAAATTTAGAGTGCTATCCGGATCACCGCGTGTTTGTTAATGTGCACCGTTCACCCACAGAGGGCGGCCATTTCCCGAATCAAATACGGGCTGGAGGTAGAGCTCGCTTTCCTTACGAGGAAGAAGTGTTGCAAGAGGTCGCAGATGACCCAAGTATTTCCGTTCGTGGAATTGAGAAAAGAACGGGAATACCCAAAAGTACAGCACATCGTATTTTACAAAGAGCCGAAATGCATCCGTTTCACGTACAACGAGTTCAAAGTCTTCTTCCTCGAGATTATCCTGAAAGGATTTCATTTTGTAGAACAATGCTACAGAGGCATAATGAACATCTCCAATTCATCCAAAAAATTCTCTGGTCAGATGAATCTACATTTAAAAAAGATGGTTACATAAACTTACACAATTTTCACGAGTGGCATGTGGCGAATCCACATTTAATGCGAGAAGACAGATCCCAGTATCGCTTTAAAGTAAACCTGTGGACCGGAATTTTAAACGGCAAAATTTTTTACGAGAAAATTTACCAACTTTGTTAGAGGACATACCACTAACAGGTCGTCGCCACATGTGGTATCAACAAGATGGCTGCCCAGCGTATTACGCAGTGCAAGTAAGAGATTTCCTTGACCAGGAATATCCGAGAAGGTGGATTGGACGTTCAGGCACTATCTCGTGGCCAGCCCGTTCCCCAGATTTAAATCCCCTGGATTTTTTTTATTGGGGCGTTCTCAAAGAAAAAGTTTATTCAAAGCCTATTGAGAGCGTAGCCGAGCTGCGTGAACGAATTTATCAAGCTGCTGAGGACATCCACTCTCGATTAGGGATGCAAACGATGCATCGATGTTTCTGAAACATCGATAACATCGGCCAATAAACCGATGTTTACCATCGATATTTGAAAATTACTCAACATCGTAAAATTGGCGATATATCGATGTCAATTTTAACGATGTTTTAAACATCGACTTTAGTTTCGGTTCAAAATTGCCATTGCGTTCACATCTTTATGTTATATTCTTTGGGCTCTATCACACGGTCAGTATTTATTGACGTGATCCAAGTATCGCGATATTTATTGACGGTGTAGTATGCAGTATTGATGGATCGTGATCCATATCGCAAAATTTCTAAAAATTTTGAAATCTGGATCGCGGATCGCAATACTGTCAATAAATATTGAACATGTAGCACTTTCAAAACGCGATCCATACATTTCTTTAGTACATCTTTTACTCTCATTATGTAAACATCGGCTCTGCCTTCACTCTCGGGGCTTAAAATCTTTCAAAACAAATTGAACAAATCTTAAAATAATTGTCACAAATAATAAATGTATTATCTGTAAATTATACGTACAAAATAAAAATATTTTCTTGCGTCATAATAAGCGTTCGGCAAAAAAATATGCAAATACTGACGCGCTAAATATTGAACATGTAGCATTCGTGCGCGATCCATCAATCCATCAATATGGATCGCGATCCAAATATCGTGATAATTACTGACCGTAGGACAGAGCCCTTTGGGTAAGCGTATTACGGGTGATGGCAGCCCTGCACTTAATAAAAGCAATTGGCAACGTTGAACATAGGCGATTTCCATGACGTAGTTACAGTATTTCAACACGACTTAAGGTGAGTGTAAGTATTATCTGCGCGTAAACAGCAAATGTATTACGACATTGGAAGGAAATCTAATTAAATTCAAAAAACCACCCATTGAAATGTTAACAGTGTAGCAGTTTAGATGGACACTAGGTTTTTCTTAAAATTTTAACAAGCATTAAGTCAGTTCCAGGTATTTCAGGATTTGCAGGTTTTACAGGTAAAGCGGTTTTCGCCATTAATAAACCTTATGGAAGGTGGCGTACGTTAACAGCTTCCTGTAAAAACCTGCAAATCATGAAGTACCTGTAAAATACTTATTAAAAAAGAGAAACATCGGAAAATATCGATATATCGATAGTTTTGGGGCGATTTTTTTCGGCATCGATGTTAGTGTTTACGATACATCGAAATATCGATGTATCGATGTTGGCTCTGAAAATTTGCATCCCTACTCTCGAGGATATGCCCGGCTAATAAGTAGATCTTTTTTAAGAAGATGTAGGGCGTGTATTGAGGATGATGGTAAACAATTTGAACATTTATTGTAATAAAAAATGTTATTTCCCTATCTGACTTTTATACCAATAAACCTAAACTAAACTAGGTCAATATTTTTCATTATTTTATTAATTTTACTTACTTTTGTTGACTTTGGTAAAAGTGGCGTCACTATCTGTCTCGATCGCTCATGAGAATCATGTCCACTATCCATCTCTCTCATAATTTTACCGTAAAATTAAGAACCTACCAAGAGCTTGTGCGAATAAAAAACATTTGAACTGAGTAAAATAGGTTAGCAAAAATAGGTTTTTATTTTTTTACTCTTTTTTTTAGTACGAAACTAACAAGTATTCTACCATTTTACAATTCTGATTAAATGCGCGAACTTTTAATGGCACTTTCCAAGGCACTTAGTACCTTTCAAAGTCGACAAATTATAAAAACTGTAAATTCATAGTTTAACAAATAGTCTTATTTCTAGAAAACTTGGGGAACTTGTGTCATTATTTTTGACTTAGGTTCTAGAAATGTTATTTAGGGTTAAGGTTCCAAAGTTTAAATGAACAAAAATAATAAAAATGAACCACAATAACCGAAAAATGGTTACAGTTTGAACAAATTTCTAGGTTTTTCTTAAATGCCCATAATTTTAAAACTGCATGGGATGGATTTTTTTCTGATTTTTCTCATGATGGTTACAATCAATCCTGTCACCCCGTTTCGGCTTGACGTTGAGTTCTGGGGCACCCTGGATATCATTTATTTGATCAATTAAATTGAGATACCCGCATTGCAATATTTCATTTATTTCATCAATTTAACTGTGGTAAAATTGTCCAATAGGCGCTAATCTTCCCAAAAATATTCCCAATAGATATCTTTCTCAAACCTCTTAGTTTGATACCCATAATAATTGAGTAAACATTTTGAAACTGGTGGCAATCCTCCTCAAAAATACTTTCCACTATAAGCCCTCCTAAACTCTTTATTTTGACACCCACATTGCAATACAGTATATTTTGCTTTGCTGCATTTATGCTTAAGTGCGCATTTAAGATACCTACCACAAAATGCGCATCTGAGACATTATTTTTAACATTTATAAGGAAACTGCTCCGATAGATGCATTCAACATACCTGCACATTGGCGATAACTGCCTTAAAAATTGTGCAACTAGTATCAATTATCAAAGAAAGTATTACGTTTACCTGCACTGGCCTACAATATCCTAATTTTACAAGCTTTTATTTATTTTACTCATATCTCAGAACAACGGAAATGGCTATCAATTTGTCTAGTTATATAGATAATAAGATACCATTCGAAAAAAATTTCGCTTGCATTATTTTCTACGTGATAAGTGCTTCTCCATTATTTGGTTTCATAGGGATTCGGATACCTTCCTCATTGAAGTAGTAAAGAAAATTCGCTTAAGTGCTTTTTTCGGTTAGGTGCACAAGTTTTTCGTGCAAAGAGGGATGTGCAGCTAAGCAAAATATACTGCATTTCATTTATTTCATCAATTTGACTGAGTTAAAATTTTAAAGTAGGTGGCAGCCCTTCTAAAAATATTTCCAACATCCACATTGTCATATTTCATTTATTTTATCAATTTAACTTAGTTAAAATTTGTAAATAAGTGGCAACTCTCCCAAAAATATCTCCAACAGTAATCATTAACTTGATACCCATATCGTAATATTTTATCAAATGTTTCAAGATATATACAACTTGGGAATATTAGTTAGTATGGGAGGTGCCACACCCCCTTTTCCGAATTCGGGCAAACTTCACACAAACCAGCTGCATGGTACCACGAATATGCCGTACAAATTTGGTTGAATTCGATGAAGCCGTTCTCAAGTTATGAGGTCACACCAAAAAGGTGCACTTATTTCTATATATAAGATAGAGGTGCCACGCCCCCTTATCCAAATTTAGGCAAACTTCACATAAACTATCAGCATCTGCATGGTACCACGAATATGCCATAAAAATTTGGTTGAATTCGATGAAGTTATGAGGTCACGCCCCTTTTTCCTAATTCAGGAAAACTTCACATAAACTATCTGCATGATAGCCCGAATATTCCGTATAAATTTTGTTCAATTTGGTGAAACCGTCTCAATCCAATGGAAAATGTGTGGAGAATACTGGCAAAGAAAGTTGATGCTGATAATCGCCAATTTGAAAACGTTATATGGCTTAAATTGGCGGTTTTGCAAGAGTGGCATAAACTGGATGACGCTTTACCGAAGACATTATGTCTAAGTAAAAGGAAGCCCATTTTTCAATTAAAGTCAATGGAGCACAAATAGAGTATTAGAAGGACATATTTGCATGTTTTACTCGTTTTATTGAGATTTCTCTTTTTGGATTTATAGCTTTGCAACAAGTAATTTTTAGATTTTTGGAGTTCTTTTAAATTGAGTTATGATTATAAAAAAATTAACCACTCTATTATAAGAGAGCTCTGACCATACAAAAGTCATAGAAGAAAGTTTTTACCTATCTTGATTGTGACGGCTGTTTCAAAGACTATTGTACTGGATTTATAATTATGCAAAGGAGTGTATATAAGATGTGTAAGGAGCAGGGACCGTAACGGTTATAAGTTTTATTATAAAAATCACTTTTTAATCGTTATTAACTGAGTTTTTTTTTTGCTCGGAAAATAATAGTTACGTTTTAAGTTTTATTTTTTTTTCGGAAAATAATGGTTACGTTTTAAGTTTTATTTTTTGCTCGGAAAATAATGGTTACGTTTTAAGTTTTATAAAACTTAATTTTTGCGTATGCGTATGCGCTTTTTTGCACTTTTTCTTTAGAAATGTGGTTCTTTTTGTTTCTGCCCTGGTATCTGTATTTTCATTACCCACTCCACAGTGTCGTTAAAGGTTCAATGCAGCCGCCCCCTATCTATTCACACATGCGCATAAGCACAAATTAAGTTTTATTTTCCGTGGAACACTGATCATTCTTATTAGGGTTGGCAGCACTAATTTTATACTACCGTTGAAACACAATGTCGGCGATGGGCGAATTTCGCCCAGCGAACCCGACGGCCACCTATCGCCCAGCTAATTCGCTTACTGAAACACATATAGCGCGTTATTTAATTCAGAAAACTGTCAAATTATAAGGTGACCATATTTAAAGAAGGAAGCCTTTACAACGATTAGGGTAATACCAGAAAAAATAAGCCCCAAATGTAGAAATAGTCTTTAAATATAACTACAATATTTAAATAAAACTATTATTTTGAGTACATTCTCTTATCGGATCTCTCTTTCTTTTTTCAATATCTCACACAAAATGTCAGCTTTTTGAGGTACTTAGGCGGGTTGGGTACTTAAAAGAACCCCCTTAAGTACCTCGATGCGGGTACTTAAGCGAACATAATTATTGATGTAGAAAGGCATGTAAAGCACTAGAGAGGAACTGCGTAGGTGTACGAAAAGCATACATTTTTTCAGATAGCCAAGCGGCACTTCTGGCACTTGCCTCACCAGTAACAAAATCCAAAACAGTCAGAAACTGCAAATGTGCGTTAATCTCGGCGGCCGAGTTAATAGACATCAATCTCATCTGGGTTCCCGGCCATAGGAACATACACGGAAATGAGAGGGCTGACGAGTTGGCTAAGGCCGGAGGATCTTTGGATGAATCCGAAGCAGAAACTATAAATTGTCCACTCGGACTCATCAAAAGGGAACTGCTCTGCAATTCACACGTATGGCTGATACACGTTGGTACAACCTTAAGCAGGTTTCACTGTATTACATATATGAGGAAAGCTAACTATACATATTTTCATGGCGATGGCCGCGAAATAGTTAAAGGTGGTTACCTCTGCATTAGATGTCAGCTTACTCGTAATTAACTACTTTTTGACATAGAATATCAATAAGAATAACAATTATTTTTTTTATTAACCGACTTCCAAAAAAGGAGGAGGTTATCAGTTCGTCGGAATATTTTTTTTTTTTTTTTTTGTATGTTACCGCATAACTTTGGACCACGTCAACCGATTCAACCGATAATTCTTTTTGCATCGGAAAGGTAGTGTCTCAGAGGTGGTCCCATACTAAGCTGGTTAAGATCCGATCAGCGGATCATGAGATATATACATATATATTTTTTTTTATATGGGAGTTGAAGTCGGTTTTTTTTTTGCTAAAAATTACTTGTTTAATATTACATATTTGTTTCCATATTCTGCTGCGGCTGGTCCCATATTCGAATTCCGTCAGACATAACCTCAAAATAATAACATCCAATTTCGATCTTCCATTTATATGTCCTGAATTCGAAAAAGTATTTGTGAAGTGCAGAAAAAAGTGTATTCAAAGTAAAATTCATACCAGGATATTTAAACGGGAAATTATTTAAAGAAAACAATCTCCCGATTACGTCTGCATTCCTCCTGCATTACCTTTCCACTAGTTTCAAGTTTGCCTTTTGTAGTTAACTAAAGTTAAATATTTAAGAGAAATTCCGCAGGTTGCATAACTACTACATATAAATGTATGTACATACATGCGTATGTATAGGTAAATATGCATATGTGTCTCTATAAGTGTATAGCGTTCGAATGTATGTACTATATATATATATATATACATATATATAACTCGCCTGCCGGATTTCCTGAGGTGGGGGTACGATTGATGCCTGCCGTTAGTGAGCAAGTGATGTGTAAAGAGCTGTTTCCTTTATTGGTTTTGTATTTTACTTTTATTATTTTACCTCGCAGATAGGCGTCGACAACATTTGATTTCATCAGATTCGCTTCAGGCACTGATGCCACTTTCGCAAAACGTTATGAGCCTTATGGGATTTTGATATGACAACAGAATGCCCTCTATAGAGTTGCATTGGCTGTAAGAGGGAGTCTAAGTTGAATGAAACAGGGCAGGGTGTAGATGACATGGCCAAATCTGTGAAATGGAGGAAAATATATTTTTAACTATGACGGAAGAACCGCATTTGCATATAATGCTCGTGTTCCCAACCATAAGCTTATACGTACATATGTACATACATACATGTGTACACAAATATACGCACACACATGGAAGTGTTCATATAAGTGCACTTTTTACAGCGAAGGGCATACAGGAAGATTGCTGTGTATCTCAGAAACTGTACTTTTCTTCAGAAAATAACCATGGAATTCGATAAATCGATGAACCTCCAGAAGTAAGTAAGATTGGGATGAATAAACGCCTTAAATATTTCCTAGATCTCTGGTTAAATGCTTGATGACAATTCGTGATGAGCGATATTTCACTACCGGTGATTTTATCACTGTGATTTAAAATTCGCTTATATTGACTGCTACTGCTAGGCCCCAATATCAGTGATTTTTCTCTATCATGGTAGAAATGGTGGTTTTACAATTTTTTATTATTTATTGTGAATATGGCTGCTTTAAATGGACATTTTCAAGTACGCAGTTTGATTTGCTTGATCGCGTTATTTGCGTTTCAGTTTTTTATTTCAAAATTTGTATCAACGAGTAAAGATATAGCAATCTTTTCCCCACACTAATTTTGTCGACTAAAATCCCTACGGGTAGGGAACTATCCCAACATGTACCAACACTGAATTGGCATCATTTATTAGAACTATTACACATTTCTGTGTTATTAAAAGAACTAGCGGTCGAAATAGCCATACAAAATCACTGTGATTTAAAAATCGAAATCACTCTTTTCACTGATACTGAAAAATCACTGATACAATAAAACCATATACATATGTATATCCCCAGCGCGAGATTGAAACGTGCTTGAAAGGTATCCAGCCAACTAATTTTTCAATTGTTAATGCTCGTAATTATCTACAAACGTTAATGCTGCCTACAAACGTATTAAGATTAAAAAAGCACTAAGTACATATATATGTATGTATGTGTTTATAAGGAATGTAACTGTTATTTTCTTATCCATATTTAGACACATTAAACCGAGACTAAATATTTAGAACCGAGTTTATTTTGACTATGGTGGTCACTACTTTATTCATGCTATCTAGAACCAGCTTTGCCACAAATTTATTATATGTATTCGATTTTCTAACTGTTTAGAACAAATGATTCTCATGCAATATCCCTTAGTTTTCCTTTTTGACATCTGATGAAGTCAAAGTGTAGCTGTTTAGTTTATGAAATACGCGATGAATACTCGAATCCTGCTGGGTTGGCGTGCCGTTCTTTCGGTCCATGCCCTCAGTCGATAGGGTGCACATTAGAGTGGTCCAAAAAAATAAAGTCGGAGTTTTAATGCCGGCACACCCTAGGATTGATCTATATCGAAAAAAATATACCCCAATTTTTTTATTTTGAAATCAAAAAATATTTAGGGAGTGCTCAAAGCGCTCAAAGTTTTCCAAGTATTTTATATAGAGAAAAAACATCTTTTCGTAGCAATAGTATAGAATTCTTGAAAATCAATATTTTTCGATCGGAAAACTTTACTTATCTTCAGGAGACTCCCAGTAATAATACTCAATTGTTTTCTTTTAACAATTTTTTAATGGTAACTATATTTTATAGGTCCTCCAAAGCCCTTAGAAAATGCAATGGGGGGCCCAATAAAAATCTTTTATCATAAAAAATTGTTAAATAAACAATTGGATATTAATACTGGAAGTCTCCTAAAGAGAACCACAGTTTTCCGGTCGAAAAACATTGATTCTCAAGAGTTTTATACCATTTCTACGAAAAATTGTTTTTTCTCCATATAAAATACATGGAAAACTTTGTGCGCTTTGAGCACTCCCTAAATATTTTTTGATTACAAAATAAAAAAAAATTGGTTATTTTTTTCGGTATATAACAATCCTAGGGGGTGGCGGCCTTAAAATTCCGACCTTATTTTTTTTACATACATTTTTGGACCACTTTAGTGCACATACCTAAGAGGTATTTGAACGATCCAGGCGGCTATAAGTTAAATTTGCAAACTTTTAAGTAAGTTCAGTGGTCACATTGGATAGAGGAAATTCCCCAGTCCCTTACACTTTTCTTACTTGCGCAGCGAACGGTCACCGTTGACCGGAATTAGAGTATGAATTCTAACGCTGCATTTGTATAAACTAATTTACCTACTCTGGAAAGGTCGTTCGCTTTTGACTAAACATTTTGTTTCCTGCATTGTGTTCTTAAAAATAGTTTATAGATTGTCATACAGAAGCTAATGATGCAATCAAGTTTTAATTTTGTATATCATTTTACCGCGCAAAGTTAAATTTAAACTTTTCTAAAATACCAGCTTTCCGCGAGTATTTTTTTACAATTCTTTTTGAATCCTAAGGAATTTTTTGCATTCGCGGAATATATCCGGTTATGATTCCTTTACAAGCTTTTATTAAGTTCTTAAATGTGTGTAAGCCTTTGTAGGGAGAGGCTTCCCAGAACGAGTCTAATAAAAGGTCTCGGTGAAAAACATACAAAAACGCATACTTGTACGCGTAAAGCAGATTTTAAGAGTTAAAGATCAAAGCTATATATTTTTATGGATTTTATTATTTAGCTCTAAATCATGATAAATGATCCAAACGAAATCAATTTTTTGAGGTTTTTTGTTAAAATAAGTTTATTAAGAACAAGTAATTTAAAAACAATTTTTTAAACGACAAGCTTTTATTATGGTTAATAAAAAAAAAAATCGACACCGCACAACCCAGAGGCTAAATTTTTGGAGGAGTTATTTCTTTCCATTAAGTAATGTACATACCTAAGTTCTAAATATGAAACAAATCGGACCATAAATACGGGTTTTCCAAATATCTCGACTTCTGCGCCACCTATAATCTTTCACATTGCATTGTCATCGGATCCCTTAGCTAGGTTTAAACTTTCAAGTCTCTAGGTCAGGGTTTATTTAACTTTTAAGATGATGGAACCCTTCATTTTTTGGAACCCCCCATCAAATTAATAAAAATCAAAGGCAGTGCAATTTAAATATGATTAAGAACTTTTACTAGAAACATACATACTTTACATTTTAATGTGACGAATGAAATTGTTTCTTTGTTATTAATTATTGTATAAAATAGTAGTTCGAGATAATGTCTGAAAGCAGTATGCGCATTTCTGGGGTAGCACCCAATTTCGACCTGATTTTGTTTTTTGTAGAAGCGTAAGCTGAAAAGGGTTTTCAGTTAACAGAGTAAGTTGTGACAGACTTCATGATATTTACTCTTAACACTATCCCAAGACTCTTTCAGAGACACAAATTCAAATGTGGGTTTCAATGTCGAAGTACTATGGGGATCTGTTGTATGGCACTCAGCACGGCAATCATACCAACATACATACATATGTATACTTGAAAATAGATAATTGCGTCTCGGTCAAGCTGTTTATAGAACTTTTCTTTCTGTGTGCACGAAAATGACAGTTTCCCCGTTTTCTGCAGCCAACTTCAATACCTAATGCCCTGTCAAAATCGGATTTTCCAACCGCTCAGCGTTGACGCCGCGTTGTTTCGGTATGTTTCATACAAATTGTATGGGCATGAGAATTTTTTGACTGCCGGACAACGCTGACGCTTTTATTTAGGTATCGCAGTTATGAGCACGCTTGTGTCAAATTATCGTCTGTTTTGCTTTGTTTACATATCCGCGTATACATACACATAATCGTAAATATATACCCTGCAAACAAATGCTCCCGAAATCCGCATAATTAATGCGTAGTACACTGAGAAAAA
>NW_023458581.1:51695-94446 GCF_013731165.1 Rhagoletis pomonella | reverse complement strand
AATTTTTACAGTGTACTCCATAGAGTGTGACAGCTACCTAGATTGAAAAAAAAAATCAAAACGGTGTATGATAAATAAAAAAATATCTCACATTCTAATACAAAGCCGAGGTAATTACGCGCGTTTTGCTTACTTACTGATTTTCTCCGACAAACAGTTTATTAACTGCAAAAAAATGAAAAAAGATACTTCTTTGTGAGTTCAAAATTTCGGGATTTTTTTCAACAAAGAATGTAAAAAAAATATTTCACCCCCAAAAAAATATTGAAGTGTAAATATTGTATGGAATGGCCCATAAATAGAGTGACAACACAGTACACCATTTTGCATTTTCTCTTTTCAGTTCGCGAACATTATTTCCTTTTTAACCGACTTCCAAAAAAGGAGGAGGTTATCAGTTCGTCGGAATATTTTTTTTTTTTTTTTATGTATGTTACCGCATAACTTTGGACCACGTCAACCGATTTCGATAATTCTTTTTGCATCGGAAAGGTAGTGTCTCAGAGGTGGTCCCATACTAATCTGGTTGAGATCCGATCAGTGGATCATGAGATATATATATATATATATTTTTTTATATGGGAGTTGAAGTCGGTTTTATTTTTTGCTAAAAATTACTAGTTTTAGTAACAAGATAAACAACTTATCGTTGTAAAAGATTTGCGCTTTTTGAATAGTTTAGTTAAATAAATAATCACGGTGTTGTTGTGCATGTACCTGACACAATATATGTTAGCTATATGCATAGCAGTTAATTTTTATTAATTATATTTTTTGCTTATAATATGAGAATTGGGTCATGTTGAGTGTGATCGGCTATTATGAACAGAAAGTGTGCTCAAGCAATTTTGCATATACAAATAACTGCTGACGAAACAAAATATGTACAATGTGTCACCAAAAGTTTTTTGAGTGTTAATAGTGAGGAATCACATTGCACATGACTACCATAAATCATTATGAGCAATAGTAGAAATTAAGTAGTTCAATTAAGTATATTGAACTTAGAGTTTGTATTGTATTTTTAAGCTATATAAACAAATGAAAGTTGAAATAAAGGACAATCATTTTTGAGTATCGAAACGATAGAGATCTCATCATTTTAACAGAGCGGCACTCCTGCCACTAATACTGAAAGTGCGGCATTCGTGCCATATACATAATTTGGCGAGTCACGCCTAAATGACAATTCTGCGTATCCTTTCATCTGACATCCTTTCCTATTGATACCATGTCCTACCAAACCCCATACAACATGCGTCTATCTTGTACAACAGTGTCCTTGAACCAGATTCAACTGAATCGGTCTGGAACGGTGGAATTTCCGATTAGACTATTTTAGGGGGGTGTTCCAGTATTAGAATATGTCAAGTTCAAAATCATGGCAAGTGCCGATTTCAAAAACGGTAACTTTTTCGATTTTCAGGTAGGTTTTCGATAAGGTTCTTGATGAATAAGTATATATATTTACATATATACAAGTCGATTGTATACATATTTATACATATATGTGCAGGCCCGACTAAAGGGTGGGGCTGTTTCCCGGGCCCGGATTTTTCCTTAAATTTAGTTGGAAGATAAAAATTATAAAATTTTGTTAAATTTGATTATTTAATATTCACATAACTTTTATAATATCCAATAAATGCAAAAGCGCATGCCAAGATACACATGCAAGTGCGGTAAGGTTATTTCCGTGCAAGTCAAAACAACCGCCAATCTGGCCTAATGTGAAACATAGAAAGGTTCCGAAGTCAACATGTTTTGTCTCAATGTTGTTATCGTAATGATTTTCCCATGGTTAATCAAACATTTTGAGCTCGAAATTGTAAAGCGATCTTCATAGAGATTCGAGATTATTTACAACAGGGGAAAATCAGAAATCAATAGAAGACGAGTTTCTTGCATACAGTCCATCTGAGCTGAAAGGAACGCATTTTCTAAAGCAATAAAAACTATTTTACGCGTTCACTTGATCCGTACAACAGTATAGCAAAACAAATTCTGCCTTTAGAAGAGAAGTTTTTCTATAAAAAAACACAATTTTCACGAAAATACTTGGTATTTTTCAAAAGCACTGAATAAGGATGCGATGATGACGTTGGAAATTCGTTTAAATATTTTAAAAAACATTTAGGGTTAGTACCGGCCCGGACGATAGTACAAGTTTTTATTATGAAGTGAAAAAAACTAACTAATAAAAGAACACCTATAAAATAATAAGTGTTTATAGTTAATTTTTTTGAAGCCAGATAAAAGTAGGCCGTTATAAGTGGACCAAAAGTTGGCTATTGTAGTAGACGACTACGGAATTCCCTACAGGCTATACATGTATATACATATCGAGCCCTAACCGCCAAAATACCGTAAGCGAAATTTTTTTTAATTTTTTTTTTTTATGCAGAACTGCAATTGGATGCTCTAGGAATATTTCTGCGTCAAAAAGAAATTTTTAAGAAAATGTCGCTTACGTTATTTTAGCGGTTCGAGCTCGATATTTAAAAATTACTCATATACAGTCTTATTTATACTATGCTTAAAAGCGAAATATCGGCTGAAAATCGGAAAAGTTACCGTTTTTGAAATCGGCACTAGCCACGATTTTGAACTTCACGCATTCTAACTCGGGAACACCCCCCCAAAATATTATAATCGGAAATTCCATCGTTCCCGACCAATTCAGTTGAATCTGGTTCAAGGACACCGTGTTATATATTTTACTAGTGTATTAAAACTGAAAGCTAAAGACCTAGTGCGTTTTTGACCATGCGATTGCTCGTGCAAAAAAACTATACCCCATAAAAGTTTTCTGTTAATAACTTTAAATGCTTAACAATATTAACCTTCCGCCATCGGAATATGATGTACCCCTTCCGACAATTTTAAACGCAATTCTACGATATATTCCAGTGTTTGTACAGTGGTCGAAAAAATTACAGCCGCACCACATATTGACAAGTTTTAACTTATTATTTTTTTAATGTTATTAAATTTCAGTAATTTTTTATAAAAATATAGTTCATTCCTTAACAAAATCCGTCTAAATCCAAGTTTCAAACTTTGTGTAATATTAAAAAAATATATATATTCAACAAAAAATTCGAGCTCTTTAATTAGATTTCTTAGAAGGATTTTGAGTATGCAGTTTTATAGCCCATTGAATTCAACTAGAATATAATGCAAGTTCAAATGGCTTAAAATTACCCTTGATTTTTAATTCTACTGAATTTGTTACGGTTTTCTTCCATATAAAAATAAATTGTGTTTATTTGTGAGACGAAAAATTATAAAAAAACCTACTTTAATTTTTAGCTATTTGAAACTTGCACTTTATTCTACTAGAATTCAATGAGCTACAAAACTGCATACTCAAAATCTTTCCAAGAAATCTAATTAAAAAGCTCAAAATTTTTGCGAAAGTTTGTTAAATTTTTTAATATTGCACAAAGTTTGAAACTTGGATTTACACTAAATAATAAAAAAATAAATAAATTGTTAAAACTTCTGCTGCAGCTATAATTTTTTCGACCACTGTATATCATGAATATTTTGTACATTAATCCTCAGGCGCCGAACGCCGCCGCCGCCGCGCCGATGTTTCCACGACTCGGCGGCGGCGAGTGAAAAATGACAAAAAACGGCGGCGGCGGCGGCGTGGCTCGGCGGCGTATACCTCTAATACATACATACAAGTGAAGTTAAATAAAAGCTTGTAAAAATGTTCGGCGATAGTGCCATCCCCACGCGTTTCGCAGTGGTTTAGCTCTGCGTGTTGAAAGCGCTCCAGGTACGATCTGAAGCAGCCGTGACATGTAAAGGTGTTCTTACACAATATGGATTTGCATGTGTTCATGCCACTTTTTACATATGGAAATTCCAACATATCGTGTAAAGGCAAATTAGATTTGTTTCTGTACAAAGCAGATGCACGAACATACGAAATAGAAATGTTTCTATTTTCATCTGACACCCCGTTAGAATCATCTGAGTTTAGTTTATTTCGTTTTCAAAGATCGTATTTTTAAATAGTTAAATAAAGACTGTGAATTTGACAGACATACGCAATTACATATGTATTGAAAAAGTCACATTTACAGATGCAAATACATATCCTGTAAGAACGCCTTAAGCACTTCAGTTTGGTGGAAGCTCACTTCGCCGGGGGGTCGGGATATCAATTTTCCAACGCTAGGGCTCAGTTGATGTGTCCAGCGTCCGTTGGTGGATTCCTCCCATTTATTTTGCCCCCTGTCTAGCACGTATTTTCCGGCTAATGGTTTCTTTAGCCGGCAGCTTCCAATTACCAGGTGTTGGGTGTAGTCCGGAAGGTACTAAATAGTGCAGCGTCACCGGATACGGTACTATATGTATTATATACGAATCTGTATGCATGTGCACACATATGTACGTATGTATGTTAAAATTAAACCTTGAGCCTTTATAAATTAATACTATGAAAATTTTCTTTATTATATACATACATACATACAAGCAGACCCGGCGAAATTCGTCCCGCCAAAATAAATTTTTTGTATTGAAACATTTTGGTTCAACATTTTCACCAACAGTTCAAGTTCATGATTTACTGTGACGTATTTATCTTCTAATATTACTTTTTGGTGGTTGCCAGAAGGCATGTTTCCATTGCCGTCTTAAATAACCTAGCAAAAGTGTATATGCATACAAAGATACGTAATAGTGCTCCACGCCCCCTTTTTAAATAGCCCCAATTTTCTCTAAGGGTATGGGATTGATTTCATATATCTCCATACCGTGTTCGAGTACTCTACTGTGAACACTTTCGGAGATATGCAGTATGAAAAATTTGGTTTGTATGGGAAGTGCCACGGCCCTCTTTCCAATAGCCGCAATTTTTCCTCATGACTTTCGATTGATTTTATATATCTTGTACATTCCAAGTTCCAGTACTCTACCATGAACACTTCCAGATATATGCAGTGTGAAAATTCCGGTTTGTATGGGAGGCGCCACGACGCTTTTTCTAATAGCCCCAATTTTTCTTCATGACTATGCGATTGATTTTATATATCTTGTACTTACGAAGTTCCAGTACTCTACCATGAACACTTCCAGAGATATGCAGTATGCAAAATTCGGTTTTTTATGGGAGGTGCCAAGCCCCCTTCACTCAGCGGTATGAACATAATATGCAGTATGAAAAATTCGGTTTGTACGGTAGGTGCTACGCCCCTTTTTCCAATAGCTGCAATTTTTCTTCATGGCGATGTGATTGATTTCATATATTTCCATTCCAAGTTCCAGTACCCCACCATGAGCACTTCCAGAGATATGCAGTATGAAAAATTCGGTTTGCATGGGAGGTGCCACGCCCCCTTTTCCAATAACCGCAATTTTTCTCCATGAATATGCGATTGTTTTCATATATCTCCATACCATGTTCGAGTACTCTACAATGAATACTTCCAGTGATATGCAGTATGAAAAATTCGGTTTGTATAGGAGGTGCCACGCCGCCTGCACCTAGCGGTATGAAATATACTTTACATGCGATTCTCACACCTACCACATATACTCAAAAAATTTCATAAAGATCGGTAGAGTCGTTAGGAGGAGTTCGACCACAAACACCGTGATACGAGATTTTTATTTATTAGACATATGATTACGGTGACCATCCTTCCTGTATTATACGGGACAGTCCTCTTTTTTCGTCAATTGTCCTGGTAATTTATTTATTTCAGACGGAACGCCAAATGTTCCGTATTTCTTTTAAGGTCCCGTATTTGTCCGGTATTGGTATTTTGGCGCTTTAGCAGCTCATAAAAATGGCATGCCTATTATTTTTAAATCTTGACGCTTTTGATTCGAATCGAGGAGCACATCTGTAGATGGTTTCTGTAGTTAGAATTTTGCTAGAAAAACTGGGTATTTGTGAGTATGAGTCGAAGTTATACCTTAATGATTATTGTTGAAATTTGTAAATCAAATTTCACTAGTATTTAGCTTTTTAAATGTTTTTCAACGTATTTCACGTTAAATATTCTTAATCCATTCGAAATATGGAACAAAAAGCCCACCGAAGTGCTAGCTTATATTAAAAGCCTTCATATATAGGGTAAAGGGCCACGCACAATAGACCACCCTAGAGGTCGCAGTGCTCAAGGCTCATAATAATAATAATAATAAATATTCTGTGTGGAGTAAAGCATATTGAACAGCTAGCAATAGTATAGGAGCTGATTTTACTTTTGTCAGGAATTTCGTCTTTAAATTGACATTAGGGGTATTCTCCAAATCTTGCAAAGCCATTGCACGTAGCACGGATTGCATGGATTGCATAACTTGCAAACACACAACAACAAAATACATGGGAAACGACATTTCCTATCGCTGCAAAATATGCAACGTCGAAACCCATGTATATATTTTGCAAAATAGCATAGCAAGATATATGCGACCCTGTGCTAGTTGTTTTGTTGTTGGAATTGCTACATATTTCTCTCATTCCTCTCATCTCGCTCACTTCATTTTTTTCTGCTGTCTCTTGTTATTGTATTTGATACATAATTTCGCTGCTTGCTACCCATGCATTCTACCACTTTGCAATGGGGTGCTCTCGTACTCTTCGAAATTTGGGATAGTATTTTTGCATTTCGTGCAATACGTGCGTCGTGCAATACTTCGAGAATACCCCTATTGTTGTTTACATTTTACTTTAAAATTGTATACTTTGTTTACATATATGGATCCCAAACCAATAACAGAACACACACAGCTTGCTGTTTTTTCCGTCCAGTGCGTGTGGTGTGGATGCAGTTTTAACATTTTGCGAAGAGATAAGATATTCTTTGCTACGCAAAAAAAATAATTCTTGCTTGCATCAGGGATGTATCTTCAACATGAGAAACTCCAAATACGAAGGCTACCTTGAGAATCTTGTAAAAGTAAAGAAGTTCTCAAAGATGGAAGGGAATTGGAACCTTTCAATTCAGCTAGTTCCGGATGCTATTGTTCTTGGTTAAATCAGAGTCTGAAAATAATCAGCGACCACTCGTTCTTCAAAAAAAATCGGATATTTTCATCATGTTTCATCTGCTTAAAAGTCCCAAGCACAAAGTACAAAGTTATGGAAAAATATTCTACAAATGCGTGATGTTACAACTGAATATTTATGTGCCGCTTTCACAAAAGATCGAAAAATATATGTATGTCAAATAACGTGGAGCGCATGCAATACAAAGCATTCGATTTAATTGACAATAGTCAAACTACATAACGTAGACCTAAAATTTCTACAGCGAAAGTAGAACTTTGAAATCGATTTTAAGCGGTCGTTATTCATATACCCACATACATACATTCATATATTACTTTTCATATCAATTCAAGTGTATTACATGCGCCTCACGCTTTTCATTTTCAATTTCATAGATTGTTTATAATGACTTTTGCTAAAATTTCAAAATCAAAAGTTATCAAAACAAATTCTATGGGACTGAGAAGTATTATTTTCTACTTTTTAGTCCATTTATAAAAGCGTTGTATATTAAAAAGTTTTTTTTATATTATTTATTTTCTACTTGTTAGTCCTGTCTGAATAAAATTTTGCAATAGATATTAAAATAATTCAACGATATTAATAGAAAGGTGCACACACATGCATTTACATATGTATGTACATACAAACGAGCACCAATTAATTTTATTTAAAGAAATGGCGTGTCGTCTATTTCCGCCGATATGCGTGTATAAACCCTCCTCAAAGTCTAGCCAAAAAGCCAGCAACTCTCACAACAGGTTCCCCAGAGCAATTCGCTCGAGATAGTGGTACCCGGTACACGTAATACGCGGCACACAGCACTACAATCCGCCAAAACAGGCAACCCGGCCCAAAATTTCCACCGTAGAAGGCAGAAACCCCGAGCGGCAGTGCAGGAGCCCAAGAATTACCCTTAAAACGGCCACAGGAGCTTAAAAAGACCAACTGGCCCCAACTGCTCCGAAGGTAAGTAGTTTCGGACTAGTCCCAAACTGGTTCCCAACTGCTTTCCGGACTAGTCCCAAACTGGTTCCCAACTGCTTTCCGGACTGGTCCCCGACTGGTTACCAACTGGTCCCCGACAGGTTACCAACTGGTCCCACGAACTAGTTACCAACTGGTCGCAAAGTGGTTACCAACTGGACCACCTATACCTCAAGTGGTCCACAAGTCACTTCACTTACAAAGCATTCGATTTAGTTGACAATAGTCAAACTAATTTTATTTAAAGAAATGGCGTGTCGTCTATTTCCGGTGTAGCAAACGTAGTACATAGGGCGACATCTAGATGTCATCTACCTCGCCCTATTCACTATGCTTTTTTATAGGAACTTTTCAAAGCTTTGTTTTGGTGTCGGAACACAACATTGAAAGTTTCTGGATCCACAACATTGAAGGTTTCTGGAACACAACATTGCAAGTTGATAAAAGCGTTGTAAAATGGTAAAAAAGAGTTTTACTAAAAATAAAGTAATTGATTCTATGGAATTTTTACACTTTTATGTTCATTTTCCTCGATATCTGGTTTCTGGTTTTCGGTAGAAATGGTGATTTTTCACGATTGCCTAACTTTTTTATTATTTCGAATACCGAAAAAATTAACTGAACTCTCCAGAAAAATTCATATAAAACGACGCTCAAGAAATGGAAAAGAAATTTTCTTCTACAAAAATTTCTTAAATCAGTTTCCAGCTGCTCGTATATTTATTTCTTCATGAAAATTTACAGCAAAAGCAAAGTGCTTTGTATAAAAATTACTTGTTTAATAAAAAGTTCTATAAACACAAGATGCCCTCAATTTTCAAAAGAAATAAAAAATTGTAAAAAAGAGTTTTACTAAAAATAAATTAATTGATTCTATGGAATTTTTACACTTTTATGTTAATTTTCCTCGATTTCTAGTCTCTGGTTTTCGATAGAAATGGTGATTTTTCACGATTGCCAAACTTTTTTATTATTTCGAATACTGAAAAAATTAACTGAACTCTTAAGAAAAATTCATATAAAACGACGCTCAAGAAATGGAAAAGAAATTTTCTTCTACAAAAATTTCTTAAATCAGTTTCCAGCTGCTCGTATATTTATTTCTTCGTGAAAATTTACAGCAAAAGCAAAGTGCTTTTTTCAAGCAACAGGAATAATTATAAATATTTCTTATGATTTTTCTTGAGAGCTAGATTCTAAGGTTTATGTATTTGAGGTTATTAGCTTTAGGGGGGGTTTGAACCCCAAAACACACCCCTTGTGTACGCTAATGACCCGCGATTTATAATAGAAAGGTTCAAACATTTTCGAAATTCAGCGTTGTTCAAGGTTCGTAAATTACTCACTAAGGGCCTAATAGAATTTAAAAGCAACTCGTAAATTATGGTGATTTCGTTTCTACCAAAAAATGTCGCCTTTTGATTGCCACTTTCTCCTTTCGTGTTCGATTCTAAATTAAAGGCAAAGGGTGAGAAAATGTTGTGTTCGTTTCTTAAAATCTCACACTCTTGTAACGCAAAAAAGGCACATTCTCTGCCCTTTGAAGCTTTGTCAGGGGAGATGGTTGCCCTGAATATCAGCTGGTTGTTTAAAACGACAATGTTATGAAATGCGTGAGCTATACAAAGACAAGAAGGCAAAAACATGTCCTTTTACAGGGTTGAGTGTAACATCAAACACATTTTGCACTGGGGATGGGCAACATTTTTTGGAATAAACGAAGTCACCATTAGTTTCACTGTTTATTAAAAACAAGTATTTTGAATAAATTCGTAACTGAAGAACTTTAGTTTATATAAAGTTTATAACAAATCTTTAAAGAAACAAACGTGGTAGTTAGGGCCTTTCTGTATTCAAGTAACGATATTTCCTTTTTTTATGCAAATATC
Organism: Rhagoletis pomonella; assembly: GCF_013731165.1. Taxonomy (NCBI): domain Eukaryota; kingdom Metazoa; phylum Arthropoda; class Insecta; order Diptera; family Tephritidae; genus Rhagoletis; species Rhagoletis pomonella. Next base: position 84,552 of record NW_023458581.1, on the reverse strand, counting down.
CATTTGTATGTATGCATGTACGTATGGACATTTCGTTCTTGAATTCTTTGACTGGTCTTTGCTACATTTCACCTCCCACCACCTGCTTTGCAATGAAGTCTGTCGACTGTTATTGCTCGTTTAATGGGCCTGCTTAATGTTATATTGAAGCAGACTAAAGCCATTGCTATTGCTAAGGGTGGGCGAAGGCCAATTCCTAACCATTTTTAGCAACAATGTATCGACAATGTCACATTGTGGTGGCGAGGAGTGGTTGCATGACCGGGACTTTTCTTAAGTACATACATACATATGTACAAACTAGAGGTATACGCCGCCGAGCCACGCCGCCGAGCCACGCCGCCGCCGCCGCCGTTTTTTGTCATTCCTCACGCGCCGCCGCCGAGTTACGAAAATACCGGCGCGGCGGCAGCGGCGGCGGCGTTCGGCGCCTAAGGAATTTTGTACAAAATTTTCATGATGTATGTACATTGAATACATCGTTTGAAGGAACTAAATACTATTTGTATAAAAACACAATTTTACGAAATGAAAATTACATTTTTAAATTAGTTTTTTTTGCATAATTTGGGTCATTAGACAAGAATATGATCTTCTTTGTTTTTCCAAAAAGAGCGTAACCCAGAAAAAACATAGGTAACATATTTTTCGACGAAAGCGTTTATTACATTTAAATTAGGGTCGAATACTGGTGATCTAACGATTTTTTTCCGCAGTAGACAATTCTTTTCAATACTACAACAATACTACTTTTTATACACCTACTACACAACAAGAAAGTTATAACACAACAAAAACTTTAACGCCAATCTCTCAGAAAGCAGTTTTAATAGAAGCGGCCTCTTTGCATCTAACTCCTCAATTAGTGGAGATATAATAAGGACAAGTTGATTTTTCTATGTATTTTTATACCTTTCATGAGCATGAAATGGTATTATAACTTTGGTCCGATGTTTGTAAGTACCAGAATAAAAAGAGATAGACCCATTAAAATGTATACTTATATGATCAGAACGTCGAGCTGAGTCGATTTAGCCATGTCCGTCTGTCTGTCTGTTCGTCTGTTTGTATGCAATCTAGTCTCTTAGTTTTCGAGATATGCGGATAAAATTTGGTGGTTGGGCGTATTTTTATAATGTATTAATCATTTGTCGGAACCGAAAGAATCGGAACACTATAACATATAGCTCCCATACAACTGATTGTTCAGATATGAGATTTTTCGTTATAACTTCTCCATTTATGCGGCTAGGAACATGAAATTTTGCATTACTTGCACCCATTATCAACAGAATACTTACAGTGAAAATTACAAAGATCGGGTCACTATAACCTATAGCTCCCATACAACTGATTGTTCAGATATAAAATTTTTCGTTATAATAATAATAATAGATTGGCGCTTACACATATGTTAGTGTTTGGCCGAGCTTCTCCTCCAACTTGTGGCGTGCGCCTTGATATTGTCACACAAAGCGGAGGGACCTACAGTTTTACGCCGACTCCGAACGGCGATTGTATTTTTATGAGAAGCTGTTTTTCATGGCAGAAATACACTCGGAGGTTTGCCATTGCCTGCCGAGGGACGACCGCTGTTAAGAAAAACCTTTTTCTAAATTTTTTGCGATGTTGCTTTGACCAGGGCTTGAACCCAGGTGCTGGTGAGTGAAAGCGCGCACTGCTTACCACTACACCACAGCGGCCGATTTTTCGTTATAACTCCTCCATTTATATAGCTAGGAACATGAAACTCCGCACTGTTTTCAATAATTATCAACAGAAAACTTACAGTGAAAATTAAAAAGATGGGGTAACTATAACCTATAGCTCCCATACAAGTGATTGTTCAGATATGAGATTTTTCGTTATAACTCCTCCATTTATATAGCTAGGACCATGAAATTTTGCGCTATTTCCACTCATTATCAACAGAGAAAATAACAAAGATCGGGTAACTATAACCTGCAGCCCCCATACAACTGATTGTTCAGATATGAGGTCTTTTATCATAACTCCTCCATTTATGCAGCTAGGAACATGAAATTTCGCACCATTTTCACTCATTATTAACAGAATACTTACAGTGAAAATAACAAGGATCGGGTGACTATAACATATATGTATCTTCCATACATCTGATTGTTCAGATATGGGAAAATCGTCAAAATCTATGCTGTATAAGCTTTATCTCCTATACCACTGATTGTTCAGATACCAGTTTTTGCGATATATCTTCTTTATGTAGGAAACTAAACCCAATAAATTGTGTTACCGGTTTACATACCGATCACATAGCAGTGAAAATCACTTAGATTGGTGCTAATATAAGGTATATCTTCAATACCTCTGATTGTTCAGATGCGATTTTTTATATAGGTATGTAACTCCTCTATCGATGTATGCAGATGTATTCAAAAGCAGTAATCTGTCAAAGTAAAATTTGTAGATGTTCATGAAAGGTATGAAGCCTTCGGCATAGCCGAAGACAGCGCTGCTCTTACTTGTTTTTCATTACATTCGGTTCTCGTTAGAAAAATTTGGCGCTTCATATTTTAGTGGAAATGTTAACCATCTATTGTAGAGAGAGAATAAAGAACACGACGGTTTGAGGTTTATGAGTGGACTGACCGTTTAATGTATCAAGAATATGCTTATAAGTATTACAATTATGCGAAGCTGGTAAATAAAGTATAATAAGCTTATGAGTGCATTTTATATGCACATATACAAATACAAATACATATTTAAATACATAAGTATTTTCAACACCCTCACTTATTGTTTACAAAATTATTATTCATATTTAAAATAAAAATTTTTTTTACAATATTTTTGATGTTTTTTTTTAATGTAATTTGAAGTTAATTTTATACTACAGTTTTTTTTTGGGTTTTAGCAAGATTTTGTTTTACAGTGTATTATACTTTTTGAGTTTGATACTGTCTTTTAACTTTACGATAATGTAATCGATATAAAAAGTATAGAAATTCTATTATTTTTAGAATGCAAATAATCCCTAACATAATCAAGATTTCTTGGTTGTGTATTGGAACAGGTTCACTAATATTGATATTGTTCTGTACTTCTCCATTGTTGTTGGATTTCTGCTGCTCCGATGAAAACCAGCCTCCCATGTTGTATAATATTGGATAACTGTGAGTAAAACAATAATTATTATAAATGTTAATTATTGTCTTATTTTATTATGAGCTTAAGCCCATTTGTTCAGCGCAAAATTTTGTTTTTTCTCTGCTGACTGCTTTTGTTAACGAATCAGCTGCCATTTGTTGAGTGCCAAGAAACTCCAATTTGATTGAACCTTCATCGATTTTTTCACGTATATGGTGATATCTGATATCAATGTGTTTCGTCCTTGGTCTGTATGCTTCGCTCGAGCCTAATTTGATAGTACTTTGGTTGTCACAAAAAACTTTAGTAGTTTCAACCAAGTTTTTATCAACTTCTTTGGCTAACATTTTCATCCATATTATTTCTCGTACTGTTGAAGACAATGCGATGTATTCTGCTTCTGTGCTTGATAAAGCAACTATTGGTTGCCGTTTGCTGCACCAACTTATAGCAGCATTGGACATTTTTAATACATAGCCGGAACACGATCTTCTGCCGTCGATTTCTGCTGCCCAATCAGCGTCACTAAATGCTGCCAAGTTGACATCATCAGTTTTTCGATAGCTTAGTTTGAAATCAATTGTGCCTTTTAAATATCGAAATATTCTTTTCACAGCTTGCCAATGCTCATTTGAGTGTTTTAAGTTAAACCGGCTTACATTATTTACTGCAAATGCTATATCCGGTCTAGTTCCTTGTGTTAAATATAAAAGGCTGCCCACAGCTTCTTGGTATGGTATTTTCCCCGTCAGATCATTTTTCTCAGTGATGCATTTTTCAGTCAATTTTTGACTTACTTCACATGGTGTGCCCACTGGCTTACAATCCTGCATACCAAAACGTTCAAGAATTTCATTTATATATGACGATTGATCTAGTGTAATTTCGTCGCAATTTTTGCTCTGCGTGATACGTATTCCAAGACAACTTTGAGCAGATCCCAAATCTTTCATTTTGAATTTTTTGTTAAGGTTATTACTACCTTTGTAGAGTATAAGGAAATCATCGACGTATATTGCAATTATCAGATTCAATTCTTTATCATAGTAAATGCATGGATCAGTTTTACACCTTTGTAACCCGAATTCTTTTAATGCTGAATCGAGCTTTAAGTTCCACTGTCTTCCGGCTTGTTTCAGTCCGTAAACAGCTTTGTTTAGCTTACATACCTTGTTAGTGCCATCATTGTAACCTTCTGGTTGTTCCATGTATATTGTTTCTTTAAGATCACCTTGAAGAAACGCAGTCACTACATCCATTTGATGGATTTTATAGCCGTTTTTTACTGCTAAAGCCACTAAAAACCTTATTGATGTGTATCTAACCACCGGCGAGAATGTTTCATCATAATCGATGCCGTATTTTTGTGCACAGCCTTTTGCAACAAGTCGTGCTTTATATTTTACAGCTTTACCGACCTCATCTTGTTTTACTTTAAAGACCCATTTTGCTTTTATAGGCTTTCTTCCATCTGGTAGTTTCATCAACGACCAGGTGTTATTTGATCTATGTGATTCCATTTCTTCATTCATTGCATCTTCCCATTCTTTCGCTTTTTCACCGTTTATAGCTTCTGATACTGTTAATGGCTGTGAAAGAAATGCAAAAGCATTAAATTGAAAAGATGGTACAGATACCTTAGCTTTAGATCGTGTGACTCTTCTTTCTTCTTCAGATTCATCAATACTTTGTTCAGGAACATAATCTGGATCATTTTGGGTTTGATTCGGTGATTCTATCATGGTGTCATCTTCCGCAACACTTTGTACGTCTTCGTTCGATTCATCAGGTTTTATGCTAACTTCTTCAAATGTGTCTTCATCGCTTCTCTTTATTTCCCTCACTTCGTCGTTATAGATTTTTAAGGTCGACTTTGGTTGAGGTTTTTCGTAGAATATTACATCTCGACTTATAACCAGTTTCTTTGTTATTGGATCAATACAGCGAAAACCTTTGATGTCGTCATCATAGCCCACGAAAAACATTTTCTTGGATTTAGGATCCCATTTTTTACGTTTTTCTTTGTTTATGTGAACCATTGCTTCACAACCAAACAATTTCAGGTTAGATATGTCTATTTTTTTTTTATAGAATATTTCATCAGGAATTTTTCCATGCGACGAACAAATACTTTTGTTGATTAAGTAGGCTGCCATATTTGTTGCTTCTGCCCAATAACATTTTTGAAGATTTGCATCAAACAGGAGACATTTAGCTTTTTCAATTAAGCTTCGGTTCATTCTTTCGGCAATTCCATTCTGCTGAGGAGTATATGCATTACTTAATTGATGCTTGATACCATTCTCTTTACAGTATTTGTCGAATTCAGTTGAACAATATTCACCACCATTGTCCGTCCGTATTGTTTTGATTTTAGATCCAGTTTGGCGTTCAATGTATGTTTTGAAATTTTTAAAGTTATTGAAAACTTCTGATTTTGACTTGAGAAAGTAAACGAATAATTTTCGGGAGAAATCATCTATGAATGTTAATACATATTTGGCGTGTCCTATAGATTGCGTTTCCATAGGTCCACATAGATCAGAATGTATTAGTTCGAGTAGCTTTGTTGTTTTTGAGTTACTTTGTTTAAACGGAATTCTTGTTTGTTTGCCTTTGGGACATATCTGACAATTTTTTATTTCATGATCGTCGTCATTGAAATCAATACCAGAAACAGCGCCGTCACGCATTTTCTTTAAACTTTGAAAATTTATGTGTCCAAGTCGCCTGTGCCATAGCATTGCGTTGTTATTTGTTTGTTTTGATAACAAGCATTTTGCTTGGATTCCCTTCAGTTTGTAAACACCATTTTCCGCTTTGCACTGTACAATTACTTCTTTGTTTTTGTTAAGTATTGTACAGCCTGTTGCATCGAATTTTATTACATTCCCCTGACTCACTATTTTTGCAGCTGACAGAAGGTTTACTGATAAATCGGGCACGTGTAGAATTTCGTTAACTACAATTTCTTGCCCGTTGATATTCAGTGATGTTTTGCCAACGCAACTTACTGTCATAGCTGTTCCATTTGCTGACATTATTTTGTCAACGAGTGAATTTTTTTTGCTAGTGAGCAAATTATCGTTTGGTGTCATATGAGACGATGCACCACTGTCTAGATACCAGTCGTCGTTATTTCTTTTCGTTAATAACGCTGTGAATGCATTTTTTGCTGTGCCATTTTGTGCATTATTTTTCTTGTAGTGACATTCCCCTGCATGTTTCTTTCCACAAGTTGTGCATTTTTTCTTTTGTAAGTATTTTTGCTTATTTTCGTACCTTTTTTTACTAAGAAATGCATCACTTTTTGTGGTTGTGTTGGTATCAGAGTCCAACAGTTTAGCGATTATTGTTTCTGATTTTATTTGTGAGTCTGATGCTTCAATTCCCATTATAAATGGTTTATATGCATCAGTTAAACCAGCCAATACTATCGCCGTCAGCCAATCCTCATTTATCTCAAAACCAATTTCATTTAATTTATTAGAATTATCTTTAATTCTATCAATGTATGATTGCATGTTCTCGCAGTCTTCTAATCTGCAAGAGATCAGGCCTCTTAATAACCCAATTTTTCTTGTTAAGCCTTTGTCCTCATACAGATTTTTTAGTTTCTGCCATATTTCTAGCGCTGTTTCACATCTGGATATGTGAACGTACAGCGATGGCGCTACGCTTAGAGCTAACAGGGCTTTGCAATTAGTTAATTTCTCAGCGTTTGTTTCTGTGACAGGATCGGTTATACACTTATGCAGACCTTTGAATGCTAATATATTTTTTATTGCGAAACACCAGTTGTGGAAATTTTCCTGGCCTTTGAGTTTCTCTACTTCAAAACCCTTTTCCATTTTAACTTATAATTTCACTTATAAATTTTATATATATGTATATGTATATTAATTCAAAGTCTTACTTGAAGCGTTATTTTATTTTTATTATTACAGCAGATTTTGCACTTTTGATTTTTATTTTATTTATTTAATTCCGACACCCGACACTACAGCAGTAACCTTGCTCTGCTACCATGTAGAGAGAGAATAAAGAACACGACGGTTTGAGGTTTATGAGTGGACTGACCGTTTAATGTATCAAGAATATGCTTATAAGTATTACAATTATGCGAAGCTGGTAAATAAAGTATAATAAGCTTATGAGTGCATTTTATATGCACATATACAAATACAAATACATATTTAAATACATAAGTATTTTCAACATCTATAAGCCATTTTTTCCAACAGTGGGTCAAAAAGGCCCATTCTGGTTCGAGTTGATGGGTTAAACTTTTGGAAAAAAAGTAGACCAACCTTGTTTTCAATCTACCTTATGAGCAATAGCGCCGGCGTTTCCAAACGCGCCGGCGTCGCCGCCGCCGCCGAATATTTTAGAAGTTGACCACGCCGCCGCCGCAAAGCCTGTCGGCGTAAACCTCTAGTACAAACAAATGTACAATCATTCGCACTTACCTAGATTATATACATACATATATATGTATATTAGACTGCATCACTCCCCATATAAAAAAATCGGTGCTGTTTTTCCGCTGGAATTATAAAGTCTATTATATTTTAAGACTTCCACCAAAATATCCCGCAAAAATATTAAGATTTACGTGAGCTGGACCGATTTGAAAATACCTTCAAAATTGAGTTTTTTATTAATAAAAACCGTTTTTTAAAATAGTTTTTGAAAAAAATACCTCAGACAGTTTAAGTATAAAAAGTTTGCATAAAATAATTAAAAAAAAAATTTCTACGGAATTATGATATGAGATTTTTGATGCTGTTTTTGAACTTTTTTCAAAGACTGGTTTAAGAAAAATTTGAATGCCTCAGCCAAACCCTTACCAATTTAGACTTATCAGCTATCACTGGTAAGGTATTTTTTCAACCTTATTATTTTTTTGCGAATAGGCTCTTTCAAAGTATGAAAGAGGAAGCTAAGATAAGTGTCATTCCATGTTGAATTAAGATGTGTTGGTATTTGATTAAGAAAATATTGGGACGTGAATGAGGTTTTTTGCAGAGAAATAAAAAGGGTGAATAAATACATTTTCACTGATACCTCATAAGTCTATATCGATAAAGTTTTTGAGCAGTTATTCAAGTTTTTATTACACAAATATTTGAAGAAAGTTAAAAAATAGCATCAAAAATCTCATTATTATGATTCCGTTGATAAAATTTTTTAATATTTTTATGTAGATTTTTTAATTAAAAGATTCAAAAAATCCTTTAAGAAACAATTTTTATTCATGAAACACTCCATTTTTAGAGGCATTTTCAAACCGGTCCAGCTAACTTAAATCTTAATATTTTTCCGAAATATTTTGGTAGAAGTCTTAAAATATACTAGGTTTTGTAATCCCGCCGGAAAAACCGCAACTTTTAGTGATGCAGTCTAATGTATATTTGTGTACGTAAACAGTGTTGCCACGGACACATTTTTTCCCTACCAAAACCTGCCAATTTCTTTTTTGAGTTTTCAATTTTTTTTTTCAATGTCAAGTTTATTAAAAATTTAGGTAACATAACATTTAGTAAAACTAAAACACAGCTAGTACAATAAAAAGAAATTAGCTGCGTAAAACAATTCACTTAACAAATGTATGTCTCTTACATATACATATTATTATTATTATTATTATTATTACATCGGGAGTACTCGCGCTGCGACCTAAATATATCTATTGTGCTAAACGCTAATTGAAATCACTCCAACCTTAGGATATTTAAGAAGCTAAGCACATTGGAGGGTGCCATGTTGCAAATTTTGGATGGAGAATACAATCGCTATCCAAGGTGTATCAGTCTGCTAATCATGATTCGTGGGCACTCGCAAAAGGCTCGCGACCACGCCAGTGCGTTTGGGCTCCACGCTTTGCGATATAGTCAGCCCTTTTACTGCCTTCAAGCCCTTCATGTCCCGGAACCCACCACAACGTTACGCCAGGTGGTTCTAAAGAGTATTACCGCCGTACGCAAGCCTTGATGCCGTTTTAAAATAGTCTAAGACCTTTAAAGCTCCCTGACTTTCAGACATAAAATTTATTCTGACCCCATTTGTCCTTCTACGAAGGCATTCGCGAACACAGACTTCGATTGGGAAGACTTCCGCCTGGAATATGGTTGGGTACGTGCCCATTGGCAGACTTTTCTGGAATCTTGGTCCAAGTACACCTGTCCCAGTACTCCCGTTGTCCATCTTCGATTTGTCGGTACATCATACTTAGAACCCTTCGGCAATCATAGTTATTATCGCTTGACACCAAGGGCATTCGTTGGACAGAAGCGCGTAAATGCTGTGATGGCCACGCGGACCAGTCGGTTCTACTTGCTCAAGGTGGCACTCGCATTTACTTTCTTATAGCGCTCTTACACGATATGTATTTGCATAAGTAAATGCTACTTTTATGGTACGTTGTAATATATGGTAACATTTACATATGCAAATACATATCGTGTAAGAGCGCTGTTAGCTTTTGGCCACAAGACCAGTGCCGCATATATAGCATGGGTATTTAAATTCCAATACGTAATATTGGGATATGTTCCCCAAGTCTTGCCATGAGGTATTTGAAAGGCATAAAATGCCCTTGTAGCCTTGTTGGTAACATTCGAGATTTGAGAGTTCCATTTGAGCCTTTTGTCCAGAGTTACCCCTAGATACTTCGCCTCTTCTGAGAACTCAATTTCTGTCCTACCAACGTGGGTCTAGTCAAGTTGACTTTCCTTCTTTTAATAAATGGGACAATGGGGGACTTCAGTGGGTTTATTGGCAAGCCTTTTCAGCGCACCAGTCTTCAGTACATATGTATACATAAGCAGTTTATCACAACTTTGTAGTTCAATCTAAATTACATAGATAACTTATAGGCGCATATGTAAATTTTACATGGATGTTCACATTGTATATTGACAATAATAAGGGTATGCGTTTGTACTTACATGTTTGCGGTCGCCGTTAAACGAACGCAACGGTGAAATATTCGTGTTAACAAGGTTGCTAAACTGTTTGGAGATACATTTTTTCTATTTTTCGCAAATGACTCTTATTGTTGCGGAAGGAAAAGCCCATGTGTGGCAACACTGTATGCATATTTGTATTCATGTATGTATGACATTGTATGTACATTAGGGTGGTCCTTAAATGTATTAAGTACATTATTATATCAGATTTCCTAAACGCCAACCCCCACATCGATGCTAATATAGTCAAAGATATCACACAAAAATTTTGGTCCCGATCGGAGACGGTTTAGGCGTGTCGCACAGGGGCCAAAGATCAGATTCCTCTATGGAGACTCAAAAAATTAAAATTAATATTTTTTTCATCTAATACCCAAAATCGATACTACTAACGTCGAAGATGTCACATATAAATTTTGGTCCCGATTTGAGTAGGGTAAGGCGTATCGCACAGGGGTGAAAGTTCAGATTCCTCTATGGAGACTCAAAAAATATAAGTTAATATTTTTTTTATCTAATACCCAAAATCGATACTACTAACGCCGAAGATAACCGACAAAAACCGTTTAGCTTCCCATTTAACAGACAATTTGTTACACGGTAATATTTACTACAGTTGTATCAATTCAGTGGTCCCGAAATTTAACTAAACACTGCTTTACATAATATTGTATTTTATTTGTTTTATTTTTATTCCATTTTAAATTTTTGAGTATCCATAGAAGAATCTAAACTTTGACCCTGTGCGACACACCTTAACCGACTCCAATCGGGACCAAAATTTATACGTGATATCGCGCCTACAGCAGTATCGATTTTGGGTATTAGATGAAAAAAAAATTAATTTAAACTTTTTTGAGTCTCCATAGGGGAATCTGAACTTTGACCCCTGTGCAACACGCCTTAACCGACTCCAATCGGGACCAACATTTATACGTGATATCTGCGTCTACAGTAGTATCGATTTTGGGTATTAGATGAAAAAAAAATTTATTTACATTTTTTGAGTCTCCATAGAGGAATCTGAACTTTGACCCCTGTGCGACACGCCTTAACCGTCTCCAATCGTGACTAAAATTTATATGTGATATCTTTGACCGTTGTATTAGCGACTGAGGGGGTGAGACTTAAAATTTCATTTTTAAGGGCCACCCTAATGTACATACGTAGTTAAAAAAGGTGGACATCGTCCTTCAAGACAACTCACTACAGGTGAGCGAACATCTCCCATCGCAATGTCAATCGAGCGAGGGCAATCGTCAACATCAACTTATGATGGCTATGCTTGAAGAGAAACGGGCTGCAGAGGAGCGCTTCATAGAGCAAAAGTATCAGCTCCTTGCTCAAATGAACACTGCCGGCACATCCGTGCCAATTACCCAGTTTACAGCTAGCTCTGCACCTTCACCTTCGCAAATAGCAGCCAGGCAAGCCATACCGAAAGAGTTGCCAATCTTTAGCGGCGACCCGGAAGAATGGCCGATGTTCATCAGTACGTTTGAGCACAGTACATCCATAGCAGGGTTTTCGAATGTGGAAAACATGTTGCGTTTACAGCGGTGTCTTAAAGGTAAGGCACGTGAATTGGTCAAGGAAAAGTTGCTCCTTCCAACGATGGTTCCCGATGTTCTCAACACGCTTAAGATGTTTTTTGGCAGGCCTGAGCACATTCTGGAAAGAATGATTACGAAGGCGAGAAAGATAGCTCCTCCGAAAGAAAAGCTTGAGTCGCTCATAGAATTCGCACTAGCTGTTCGTAACATCTGTGCAACGATGCAAACCTGTAAGCTCGAGCAACACTTGAACAATCCAATGCTGGTGAAGGAGCTGGTTGATAAGTTACCTAATCAGCACAAGCTCGCTTGGCCGATGTACCCACGCGATAGTTCACCATCTATCCAGCAATTCAGCGACTGGGAATATCGTATAGCCGAAGCAGCATCGACCGTAGTATCACCTGCTGTCATCTACAAAACAAGCTCCGTGAACACCCACAGCAGCAGCAATAGTGTACAGGCAAGAAACGACATACAACGTGGCCAGAACTGCTCGCATGCAGAGAACCGCTCTCTGCTCCAGTCAAAGCAGTATACAGTGAAATGCGTCGCGTGTGGTACGACTGATCACTACGTCGCACTGTGTCCAACCTTCAGGGACTTGTCAGCAAACGAGAGGTGGCAGATGATAAAAAAGGAGAAAGCTTGTTATCGTTGTCTGAAGACTCACCGCAAGGGATGTTTCTCGAAAAAGACTTGTGGCGTAAACGGTTGTTCAAAGAAGCATCACCCACTGCTGCATAGCGAGGGTAACGAAGGCACAAAAAAGCTAGAAAACGATCAGGCCGTGGTAAGCACGCATCGTGCTGATAACACCAGCAGTCAGTACTTTCGCATGATACCAGTGCAGCTTCATTCAGCAGGTAAGACAATTGACATTTTTGCGTTTTTCGACGAAGGGTCGTCTGTGACACTCATTGATGGGTCAACATTCAAAAAACTTGGCATAAAGGGGGTACCATCACCAATATGTCTACAATGGACGAGCGAAACTACTCGTAACGAGAGCACATCGGTGCGAGCGTCAGTCCAAATATCCGCACCAGACTCCAATCAACTGTTTTGGCTGAACAATGTGCATACCGTTCCGAATCTGGCTTTACCAAAACAGTCTATGAAAACTAGCGAGTTACGAAGCAGCTATCCCTACTTAAGGGATATACCTTTGCCTTCGTATGATGACATCCAACCAACGTTGCTCATAGGAGCAGACAATTGGAAAATTGCAGTTCCACGCAGAATACGCGAAGGTAAGCGGCATGAGCCGATCGCTTCCAAGTGCTTGTTGGGATGGAGCATCCAAGGTACGTCGACCGCAGCAACCTACGTGACGATGCATCACTGCGAATGCAAATGGCAAGAGTTACACGACATCGTTAAAGAGAGCTTCAGCTTGGAGTCAGTGAAACCACAAAACTTACAATCAAACGATGACAAACGGGCTATTGAGATTCTCGATCGAACGTGCATTAAAGTAGACGGACGATTCGAAGTCGGACTCCTACCTGAAAGCTATAACAACGCGGTTAGTCGTCTCAACTGTTTAAAAAATAAGATTAAACGTGAACCCGAATTGTACGGCAAAATCGATAACCAAATCCGCAATTTAATACAAAAGAATTATGCAGTTGAACTCTCGAAGACCGATATGGCGATCAACAACAAGCATATCTGGTATCTACCGATCTTTATAACAAAAAATCCCAACAAGCCGAACAAGGTAAGACTTGTGTGGGATGCGGCAGCGAAGTCTCACGGTACATCGTTAAACGATCATTTACTTACCGGACCCGACTTATTACAACCTCTCATCGAAATCCTACTGAGGTTCAGAGTTGGGGAGGTATCGATCTGTGCGGACATCGCCGAGATGTTGCACAGAATCAACATTCGCAAAGAAGATATGCATGCGCAACGCTTCTTGTGGGATGACCAAATCAGTGGGCAAACGAAGGCATATGTAATGTGTGCGATGACCTTCGGAATAAACTGCGGTCCATGTATTGCGCACTACGTCCGGAATAAAAATGCCAAACAAAATCGTCAGAAATAGCCCAGCGCATATGAGGCCATTAAAAATGCGCACTATGTGGACGATTACATCGACAGCGCCGAAAACGAAGAAGCAGCATTCGCAGTAGCAGATGAAGTTCGAAGTGTTCATCGAGCCGGTGGATTTGAGATCCGAAATTGGGCATCGAATTCTCCTAATGTTCTCAGACAGCTATCAAATATTGACCCAGCAGTGCAAAGTCCCGTCCAGTTCGGAGAGACCGAAAAGGAGCTGGGTATGTATTGGGAGCCATATAATGACGTCTTTAAGTATATTCTTAGGTTTGCTCGACTGCGGCGAGACGTCTTAGCGGAGGACGTCGGCCCAACAAAGAGAGAAGTTCTCCAGGTTCTCATGTCCATTTTCGACCCATTGGGACTAGTGTCATGTTACACGATTGGCCTGAAAATTCTTCTACAACGCGTATGGCGCGTCAATATTGGCTGGGACGAGGTGCTGCCAGAGTTGCTCATCGACGGTTGGCAACTGTGGAAGCGTACGCTGCCACTGGTTGAAGCAATCGAAATTCCGAGGTGCTACTCCAAACATTTGTTTTCTGGCACAAAAATAGAATTGCACACGTTTGTTGACGCAAGCGAATCTGCTTACGCTGCAGTCTGTTACCTGAGGGTCCTTCGAGGAGATCTCGTCGATTTGTCGCTAGTGGCCGCGAAAAGCAAAGTCGCTCCACTTAACCCGGTTTCTATTCCGCGCATGGAGTTGCAAGCTGCTGTGATGGGCTTGCGTTTAGCTCAGAGAATTATAAACGTTCGTAGACTAAAAATACAAAACGTGACATATTGGTCAGATTCGAGAACCGTTTTGTAGTGGTTGAAGATGGATCCGCGGAATTTTCAGCAATTCGTCATGCATCGTGTCGGAGAGATCCTTGAGAACTCAGACAGCAAACAATGGCGATGGGTCCCGACAAAATTAAACGTGGCGGACGCAGCAACCAAGGTGAACAGTTCGGTGGAAATCAATGAGTGGCTGCGCGGTCCCGATTTCCTGTTTATGAAAAGCTGCAACTGGCCCGTATTCGAGTGCAAAGCTGATGACGTTGATACGACCGAGTTGCGCAAACATATATACGTGATAAGGAAAACACCAGCCATCACCCTCAACGTGGAATACTTTTCGGTTTGGCGTCGCCTGTACAGAGCGGTCGCGACATTTGTTTTATACATAGCTAAGCTAAAGGCTAGAGTACACGGCTATAGCAAGCCGAACAAGATTACACCCGAGATGATCCGCGCAGCAGAGAATATTCTCATCAAGCAGGCGCAGTTTGAAACATATTCTTCCGAGGTCAGTTCGTTACACGCTGGGCAACCACTGGGTAAACAAAGCAGATTATCTGGGCTAAATGCTTACCTAGATGAACATGGAATTTTGCGCATCCAAGGAAGAGCCAGTTCTATCGACTGCCACATGGACGCCATTGTAATGCCGCGAGAGAACCATACGAAGTTTCTCATCGTAAGGCCCCATCACGAAAACTTTCACCATATGGCTCACGAGACCGTCATAAACAACGTGAGAAGTTCCTACTACATACCACGTCTTCGGGTATTGTACAAAGCGGTGTGACACTCCTGTCAGAAGTGCAAACTTCACTCAGCGGTACCTACACCTCCACAGATGGCATCGATACCTGCCGCAAGACTGGCGAGCTTCGCCAAGCCGTTCACTTATACCGGCGTAGACTATTTCGGGCCGATATTTGTGAATGTTGGCAGACACAAAGAGAAGAGATGGGTCGTGCTTTTCACGTGCTTGACCCTCCGTGCAGTACATTTTGAGATAGCCTACAGCCTGGACACTAGTTCTTCCATCATGTGCCTACGTAATTTTATGGCAAGACGAGGCACTCCGAGGGAAATTTATTCCGACAATGGCACGAATTTTAAAGCAACAGAAAAGCTAGTTCGTGAAAAGCTCATCGAAATCGACTTCGACAAAATTTCCGTTAAATACGACCGTATAATATGGCGCTTTAATCCACCCAGTGCCCCACACATGGGAGGAGTGTGGGAGCGTCTCGTCCGGTCAGCGAAAACCACATTACGAAGCATCTGTCCCTCATATTCATTCAACGATGAAGGTCTACGTTGCGCATTGATGGAAGCCGAATTCATCATAAATTCACGCCCACTTACCTTTGTGAGCCTCGAATCGATTGACGACACTGCATTAACCCCCAACCATTTACTACTCGGCTCGGCGGATGGGTATAAGCCTGCTTGCAGTAACGACGTGGACGTCAGGCAGCGTTGGCGTCGAGTGCAACTGTTCGGAGATTCCTTTTGGCAGCGTTGGGTAAAGGAATATACGCCAGTGCTCACGAGACGAAATAAATGGTTCCAGAAATCAACACCTCTGGCTGTTGATGATATTGTAATCGTCGTAGATGAAAACCTGCCACGAAACCTGTGGCCCAAAGGTCGAGTAACCAGCACAGTGATAGCGAAGGATGGTCAAGTTAGACGAGTAACCATAAAGACAAATCTAGGAGTAATGGAGAGGCCGGCTACGAAGGTAGCTAAGCTGGATGTCGGCTCAGAAGATGGTAAATAACCCGGTGGCCATTTACGAAGGGGGGGATGTTGCCGTCGAAACCAGCCCTAATGCTTCAATCATAAATGCGATCTTGCTTATGTACTGAAGTTTCCTATTTTTCCTTTCGCACCTTTCATTCGGAGCAAAGTAAGAGGACGAGAAAAGACAAAAGTTTTTAAAGCGCTACGCTGTAATATTTTATAATTAACTTTCATAACTAAATTTGTTAAATAAACGTTATAGCTGCTATTGAAACAAAATCGTTTATCTTCTTAGCCGATAATAACTATTTTTCATTCAATTTTAAAGATCAGACATGTTGGAGAAGAGGATTTAGGCCTTTAAAATGATGTAATATATTGTCAGACTTGGATTGTTAGGAGTTTTGATCGGGCAAATAAAAAAAAATAAAAAATTTCTTAACTTTTTTATTTTTGACCATCGCTATATAAAACACCAACAACGAAAATGAGAATTTTTAAATAAATTGATACCTCATTTATTGCATTCGCATAAAAATTGTCGCAGTTAGGCAACTTTTCTTAAATACGGCCTTGAATTTATATGTGGGTATGTACCGGATTCAGATTTCATTTTGAGCAGTGTGGCAAACTTGATACATAAAATCGCTCTTGAGAAAAAAAAGTTGGTTTTTCAAAAAATTTTAGGAAAGTGGGCTGGCACCGTCTATTCAATGAGAGGGGAGACCAGTATGTTCGTATGTATGTATTTATATAAATAAAAATATGTATTGGTGCAAAAATGGTGGGTAGGCACTGTGGCCAATGGTAAAGTTCGTTTACCACCTCTTCATGGTTGTAAGCCATGCAGAGTCAGAAAAATGCTCCGGAAGCAGTGTCCGGAGGATGCATCAGACTAGGCCGAGCATACTTTGAAGTGCCATCTAATTAAAACTTAAGAAAGTTCAATTACATGGCAGTTGAGAAGTGTGTGTGCAAAAACTTCATAAATAGCACAAAGGAAATTTTTGCACATGGAGCAGTACATAGCATGTATTTAGGCGCCTTTTGTTAGCAGACGCGCCTAAACATATCATATATGTATCTCCAAAAACTACTTCATCGATCTCAACTAAATTTGGCATACACATTGAACTTAGTTAGCTCCTTATGCATCGTCTTGAAAATATTTGAAATCAGACAAAAATCACGGACTCAATCAACGTAAAGGTAATTTCAAAAAACTCAAAGCTAGCTACATTTTAGGTAGAGTGGCTTTCCTCCGATTTCAAAAATTTTCAAAATGGTGCTTGAGGAGCGTAAGCGCAATGTGTATACCAAATTTGGTCGAGATTGGTGGAATAGTTTTTGGGATACACATACAAAAATCGGGTATCAGTTTATTTGAAAACAAACTTAACTTTAGATAATACTACATATTTTGAAATTGTGGAAATTAGCGATGGTGAAAATCTAAAAAAAATTAAGGACAAATATATTATTTTTTATTTTCCCGATGAAAAATCCCAGCAATCCAAGTCTGACAATAGATTATTATACACCATTTTTAAGGCATATAAATTCTCTTCTCACAACATATTCGATCTTTAAAATCTTATGAAAAATAGTAATTCAAAAACTGACAAATCTCCAAACCCGTATTTTCTGACCTACAAGGACAGGTCGCGACCTCTAAACGATTTTTAAAATATCTATAAAAATAGGCAATAATTTTTCTCATAAAAAGGATAAAACTTAGGGAGTAGTCCTGAAATTTCAAAAAGAATCCATTATGCACATACATAGATGATTGTTACATATGTATGTGTGTATG
The DNA here is from genome assembly GCF_013731165.1 of Rhagoletis pomonella. Taxonomy (NCBI): domain Eukaryota; kingdom Metazoa; phylum Arthropoda; class Insecta; order Diptera; family Tephritidae; genus Rhagoletis; species Rhagoletis pomonella. Next base: position 66,490 of record NW_023458581.1, on the reverse strand, counting down.
TAGGTTTCTTATTTACATACAAGATATATTTTTCGAAAATTTAGAAAGTATTCGAGAAATTCGTTTATGTACTAGTTTACGGGTAATCCCGTCAGGTACACCCAGGAAAAAGTCAGCTAAAATTATTTCTCTCATCACATGATTTGGCAACTTTAACTAAATAATGTAACTAGTATAACCGAAGTATGAGAGAAACATGCATATTTAACTGATTTTTTTTCTGGGTGTATATATTACGTATTTACATACAGAATGAATTCTTTCAAATTTAATTTAACGGCCACTTGTCTTGTTTGCTCAAATGTTTGTAAATAGCGATTCTAGAATTGTTAAGTCACAACATTTTGTATTAAATATTCTGGTTGTTAAAACTTCGTTTTACTAAATAGGTTAAGTTAGGTTATTCTGGGTGGATGACGCCCCACATAGACCAATAGGTCCGTAGTGATGCCAGATGGAGGTTAAGGTTCAGTTAAGTATGTTCGAAGTATATATCATATAGGAGGTCAACGCTTTTTGAGAATTTCAGCAGGCCTTGAAGCCCAAGTGTTGTCACGTGTGCTAGATTATTAAACTCTGGAGCTCCGGGATATTTCAATCGTGTTTTTGATACAGCAGCGAGTAGTCCGTTGGTGTATAGTTTGAGAGCTTCATTCATTATATCACTTATGGTATCTAGGTATTTTCCGGTCACTATTACTGCAATGTCATCAGCATATGCAACTAGTTTAGGTGCCCTTCCTTCAAATTTAGTTAGTAGGTCGTTTACCACAAGCAGCTATAAGAGCGGTGAGAGCACCCGTCTCTGTGGTGTGCCCCTTACTACCTGCTCAGTTAGTCTGGAAAAATTTGTCGACATATTTTGACAGAACTTTATCTCCTTTATCCATACCTTTCCCAATAATATTATGTGCCAAAAACAGACAGATCTCCGACTTATCAGTACACGTATACGACTAAAGACTTATCCTGATCGAAATCCATCAATATAGTGCCTTTTAGTCTTACTTGGCAATGCATTTTCCCTTATTTGACGACAAATGCCATTGAATTTGACATAGTGAAAATAAGTCGTAAAAGTAGAAGAATAGCAAATTCCACGTTATTTGCTTGTAGACTACCCAGAATAGCTTCTCTTGATATGTTGTTAAAAGCTCCGCTGATGTCTAAGAACACACCTAAATCGTTATCCTTGTTTTCAGTGTTTTTTCTATATTCGTTACTAGAGCATGTAATGCAGTCTCTGTCGATCTTCCTTTTGTGTATTCGTGTTGTGCTTTGAATAGGCTGCCTTGCATTATGCTGCCTCTTATGTTTGTATCTAGGATTTTATCGAGCGTTTTTAGGAGGAATGAAGTTAAACTGATGGGTCTGTATTTTTTTGAGTATAGAGGGTAGGCTTGGGTATGAACACAACTCTCGAATCTCTCCAGTACACAGGCACATAGTCAAGCCTCCGACATCCCATGTATATCGTCTCTAGTCATGGGATCACCACGTGAGTGACCTTCTGAATCATGGCCGGAAAAATTCCATCAGTTACAGGCGACTAGAACGGATCAAAACTGTTTATTGCCAACTAAATCTTGCTTGTTGTAATAATGTTGGGTGATCATTCACGTTTTCCTTTCCTGACACTATATCTGGAAAGTGCATATCGACTAGGACCTGTAGCGATTATTCGCAGCTTTCAGTCCATTTATCATCGTTTCTGCGTATTAACATTGTCGTGGTCGGTGGCTTGGACAGTAGCTTCCTTAACTTTGCCACTTCGTTTGTATTCTCCACGCTGCCGCAGAAGTCCTTCCACGATTGCTTCTTGGACCTACGGATTTTTTTCTTATAGCTTTTTAAGAGGTCTTTGTACTCGTCCCAGCAGAACTCATTGTCGGCTGCCTTACATAGCTTGAAAAGCTCACGTACTTCGTGCCTGTGCTGTCCAAGTTCTCTGTTTCACCACGGTGGCTTGGATTTGCGTTTAGTAGGGCATGCAATTTTGTATGTTTTGCAGAGAGCCGTAGTGATTAACACCAGCGTGCGTGTTAAGCTCTTTTAGCTCGAATATTTTCCCCTCTACAATCTTCCTATAGAAATCCCAGTTTGGGTTTCTTGGGTTCCTCAGGGTCGATATTTTGGGAGGTGGGTCCAACATATCGCACACCGTCTTCAAAAGAGTTACAACTCAAAATTTGGCATTTTCGAGATTATGCGCTAAAAATTTACGCAGAGCTTTTATTTACCTTTCTGCAAAGGCTGGAGCAAGTTTTTGTTATAATTTGTTAAAAAAAAACCTAAGGTAACGTCACCCTTGCCCATATGATTAGCATGTGCTACGAAATAGTTGTTCGCATTTTCTGACGTAGGTTTAGCGTGGCATCCAAGATCTCGCCTAGGCCTAGATCCTTTTCCACCTCTCCCGCTTTGAGCGTGTTATCGTTGTTGTCGGTTGGGTGGCGTTTCTTGAGGCGAAGAAACACACTACCTATGCCCCACGCCATTTTTTCAATCCCCTCGTAGAGAATGTCCTCTGCCGTCTTGTTGATTTGGAGGAAGTAATCCTGTGCACCCTCGGCTTTTTTTGCCTTGGCGACATGTAACACCCTCCAATCGCCAGTCGGCACATGGGATTCTGCCGTTGTAATAAGCGGAGTGTATGTCCCGGATTTACAGTGCGAGGTATTAGTGCCTTCGCCTTTGGTATTGATGGGATGCAGCTCCTGTGGACAATTTTCAGGGATGCCCCTCGCACAGGCTTTGAAGCGTATTTACTGCTTCTTTTATCCATGTCAGCGAGGGGTCATCCTTACATTTTATAATTTTGACTCGCCTAAACCACAGGGTGGTAAAGTGTTGGCATGGGTGAGTTTGAGTCGGCTTCCATTCTCGAGAAGGGAGTTTCCAGTTGTTGCATTTTAACTACCTTCCACCGCTCTTGGTCAATAAGTGCCATGATCAGGTGTGTCCTGGCAATCTTACTGGTCGCCTCAGCTGCAGCCCTGACGTTAGGAATTACAGCCTCGGCCTTGTGCTTCGGCCATTTCGCAGGAGTCAAGGCATCGCTCTCTCACTACGGCCTCCTCAAACTGGTTTGCGAACATCGGATCAGTGGAATTACACCTTGCCCTTGTTGGGAAGTGAGCTCGCCCGCTTTCCATTTCGGACTTAGTCGAAACCAGTCGTTCTTCCTCCTTCTTCGTTAGACTGGACTTATGGCTAAGTCTATCAGGAACCTTAAGGGCTGCCTTGTAACGCGAGCTTGATCATAGGTCTTTTCGTTGTCCCTGAAGAAGCACATTCTGGTTTTGCCGGAAAGACTAGAAGCACGTCTTGGTCCAACGTGTCAACGTTGACGACGCATTCGAGTCTTGAGGAACTTCGGCACATCTGTGTTCCGATTGTTGATTTGCAGTAGCAGCGCAACTACTGTGAACTGGTCCCTTCACAGCAGAGGTGTGGCCGCTGGCGACACGTCTTACAGGCTCGACGTGCCCGACGTGCCCGACGGAGGTAGCGGCCACTGCTTCCTTAGTGCCTGAAAAAATTTACCGAACAAGCAGTAAAGCTTTCAGTCCGACAGAAGTTTTCTCTGAACGCGTAGCGAAGATTTCAGGTCTATTGAACTTTTCGCAGAATGCGCCTAAGATTTTCAAGCCCAAAGGCGTAACTATAGGGTGGCATGGCTGGAAAAATGCCACGGGCCCCCGATACGAGAGGGCCCCGATTCAAGAGACCGCTAGCTCAGAAATATCCTAACATTTTTAACAAAACTAAGTACTTAAAATCTTTTTAATGCTTAAAATCAATTTAAGTGGGACACAACTAAAGACCATATGAGCATTTCCAGAGAATGGTCAACCAGGACCGAGAACTAAAATGACCAATCAGTTGTTTGGGGGCTGTAAGTTATAGTAGACCGATTTTGACGGTTACGACAAATGATTAATACATTATAAAAATACACTCGATTAGCGAATTTCAGTCGGATATCTCGAAAACTGAGGTACTAAATTGCGTTCAAACAGACAGACAGATGGGCTAAATCGACTCAGCTCGACGTTCTGATCATTTTGGCAAACATTTATGCGGGTCTATATCTTCTTCTTCTGGTACTTACAAACATTGAACCAAAATTATAATACCATTTCATGTTCATGAAAGGTATAAAAAATTATAGAAAAATCGTACGTTCGCGATCCGTACGTTCGCGACCGGTACTTAAGCTTATAAATACAAAACTGTTAGAGATATTTCTACGCGCAATTAGTTATTAGGAACTACCTTTATGCCACTTTAATATAATCGCTTTAGAATTTTCTTTTCCATTTCGCAGTTTCTTGCATTTTTCAATTTGCAGCCAAAAGCGACTTCCATTATTATTCATACGTTCGCGACCGCATGTTTGTGGCTAACATATTGAAAAATAAAAATCGAAAGATTACCCCTTTTGCACCAAATATATACCTAGCAAACTGCTATCGAAACATAAAAAAAGTTAAAAAACATTTCTGTTTTCCTTGTTTTTTGAACTTCAAAAGCGTACGAACGTACGGTTCGCGACCGTTGGAAATGCCATATACATTTACATACATACTTTATTTATGTCGTCGTGCTTTCCTGAAGAATGTAAGTGCATTAATGCTATTTCTTCCAATTCCTGTACCTACAGCTGAACGATCATTTTCGAAACTAAAATTAATAAAAACCTCTTTTATGATGTTATAGATTATTTTACGGAACAGAAAGCTCGGAGAAAAGAAATTCTATTTATAAATAGCAAAATTAAATTGTTATTTCATTATAAATTTGTATGTATAAACAAATGTTCTTGAAAATAAAATTTATTAGATATTTAACTAAATACACACATTATGGTTGATAGTGTTGGGTAGCTACTTAAGTGATTTATTAAAATTAAATTACAACGTGATGATATTTACTGGGAGGGCCCCATCCAAAGAATTTGCCACGGGCCTCAGATAATATAGTTACGCCACTGTTCAACCTATTTTATTTTAATAAAAAACAAGTTTGTGAAAAGTTGGTCGACCGATCACATAACGGTGTTGTTTAAAAGATTTTTATAGGAGAAGATAGAAGATAGTTGGGAAATACTGCTGGGATGCATGAGCGTCGCCAGCATGGAATTTAAGGGGGCTGACGTATAAAAAATCCCTCAGAATAAAATTTTATTTAAAAATTTTTATGTAGTTAATTGATTAATCCTTTTTAATTATTAACTAAATAATCCCAATGGTTTTTAAATCGGACAATAACCATGCCCCCATCCCCTATAACGGTAATTTAGAGAAATACGAAATATTCGATAAATCAGTAAATATTAAAGCTAATTTATTCAAAACTGATGCTTGGAACAATTCTTCACAAAGAAATACATTTATGATGAAATTTTGGAAAATGGGCGTGGCACTGCCCACTTATGATCACATATATGTATCTCGGTAACCGTTCCACCAATTTGTACCAAACTCGGTAATGTTATTGTGCTTGCCACTTAAAAGCAAAACGTTGAAAATTATTGAAATCGGACTAAAATTACGGCCGCTTTTCATATAACGGTAAATTTCAGAAATGCTCGAAACTTCAATATTTCGTAATTTGAAGACGCTAATTTACTCAAAATTTATACTAAAAACAATCCCTTGAAAAGAATAACATTGTCTGGAATTTTCGAAAATGGGCGTGATATCGCCCACATATGACTATATAAGTTTATCTCATTATGTCCAACTGAACGTTCTATCGAAGATGTTTAAAATAGGGGTACAACCACCCCGGCTTACCATGTAGCGGTAGTTTTCGAAAAGATGGAAAACATATATTTAATACTTGCGCCGGGTATTTAATGTTCGGCTCCGCCCGCACTTAGACTTTCTTACTTGTTGTTATTTAAATTTGGTTATTTTTACAAGCTTCTATATAACTTACTCTGTATGTATGTACTAGGGTTGTTGCGAATATTCGGAGCTCCCGCATTAATTTTAACATTTGCATTCGCTTTCGCAATAATCGATGCGGATCTTTTGCGAATGCGAATATTGAAGGGACCGAAAATAACAGAGTTACGAGTTAAACTTGGCCAAATATTTTTTAATCCGAAATAAAAGCTCCTTCCGGATAATGAACAAACCGCTTATCCAAATTTAACGCATATCTGGCCAGTCACAGAAGAAATTATTAAAAATGAATTACAAAAACTAAAATCGAAAAAGGCTGACGAAGTTACGGGTTCTCCAAATTTAGAAACAACCAAAAGAATGAGAATGAAGAATTCTTTGGGAAAAACATTGTTTAAACAACGATCTTCAAAAAGGAATTATTGCACCGCAATAAAAAACAAAATAAATAAATATAACTGAAAGTCCTCTCAACTGGTGCCGCGCCAATCGAAAAGAATTTACAATTTTGTCAAGTTTTAAGTTTTTCAAGTTTGTCGCTTTGAGCGAGTAGTTATTTAGTGGCGCAGGTTTGATTTACGACCCTTTAAGAAACAGGCTGTAACCCGAAAAGGCAACAGCTTTTCTTTTTAATAAAAAGTTTTTATTAAATACAATTTTTCAAGTACTAAAAAAAATCACAATCAAAAATTACTAAAATTTCCATTTTTATTTATCTAAATCACCTAAGTTACTCACCTCAATTATTTCTTAAAAATACTTGATATCCGCATTCGCATCCGCGTTCGCGGATGTTAGCTTTTAAACATCCGCATCCGCATCCGCACATGTCTAAAACTCCACATACGCAACATCTCTAGTATGTACATTAGGGCGGGTCAATTTTTTTTCGACTATAGGCATATAGCATAGGAGGATTCTACGTGTAATTCTAAGCAAATTTGCCATAGAAACCATGTGTCTAAAATCAATTTGGGGTTTGCCAGATTGCGAAAATAGGTTTCTTTTACCTAGGTTAGGTTAGGTTAACTCGGCTGCCCTAATCCTACAGGAAAAGGGGCACACTTAGGCCACCATGGGCCCGTTGTGGTGCCGTACAAGAGACTCCATATGTCCCTCCTCTTACCATAGTAATGGAACCACTTCGTATCTCTGATTAAGCGCACAAAGTCATAGACGCTGGCCGAATCCAGTTCGGCCAGACATTCAAAAGAATAATGGAGGAACGAGCGTCGGCGAGCTCTCGCCAGAGCAGGACAGTGGCATAAGTAATGCTCCACGCTTTCGACTTCCTCCTCATCGCGGCAGCTACGACAGTAGTCGTTTGACTGCAAACCCATTCTAGTGGCGTGGATTTCCATCAGGCAATGCCCGGTGAGAACTCCAATAACATGCCGCAACAGTGGTCGCTCCAAGTGGAGGAGAGGGCGAGATCTACGCTTGTCAAGCTTAGGCCAGCTATGTCTTGCTATCCTGCAAGTAGGCTCCGCAGACCATCTTATATTAGCCCGTCCGACAAAGTAGTAGTACTGATTGCAGACAACAAGGTTCCTTCCCTTGCTAGTTCATCTGCAGTACAGTTTCCCGGTATGTCTTTGTGGCCTGGCACCCATACACCATTAGTGACGTAACACCTTGCCAGTTCATTAAGAGTACGTCTACATTCCATAACAACCTTCGACGTAGAATTGTCACTATTAAGTGCTTTAATAGCCGCTTGGCTGTCAGAAAATATTGTTACCGCCTTCAGATTAATTAGAGAATAAATCAACCAACGTGCAGCTTCATTTATTGCTGCTAGTTCAGCCTAAAAACGCTGCATAGATCTGGCAGACGAAAACTGAGGCTAAGTGAGAGTTCTTGCGAGTATACCCCACTTCCTACCTTCAGATCCAACTTGGAGCCATCTGTGTAGATGGCTGTTGAGTCAGAATATGATATCAGGACCGAATCCTCCTCCCATTCTTCCCTTGAGGGGATCCTTGTCTGGAAATGATTCTTTAGTCCCGTAGACGGGGCTGTGTAGTCCAGGCGCCTAAAGTCCTCTGGAAGATCTTCCAAAATTCTAGAGTGACCAAACTTCGTGTCACTCCATTTGATTAGTGCATTTAATCTAAGAGCATTACAGCTTGCCTGTAGTTTACCATATAGGTCCACAGGTAGCAAGTGAAGCAAGGTCTCTAGGGCTTTAGTAGGCGTCGATGGTAACGCTCCCGTGATCATCATGCACGCCACCCATTGGACCGCTGTTAATTTGTTTCTTATTGTAGATTTATCTACGGACGGCCTCCAAACCGTTATGCCGTAGAATAGAATGGGACGCACAACCGCTGTGTACATCCAGTTCACAATATGAGGCTTCAATCCCCATTTTTCCCAATCGCCGATTTACAGGCATACATAGCAGTTATAGCTTTCTTGCAGCGCTCTTCTATATTGCGCCGCCAAGTTAACTTTCTGTCAAGAATAACGCCCAGATATCTAACCTCCTCCGAGAAAGTCAGTGCGATGCCGTTCAAGGAAGGAGGTTGTAGCCGGACAGCTTTCGTTTTCTTTGAAAACAGAACCATGGCCGTTTTTGCCGGATTGACACTAAGTCCTACTTCTTTGGACCAGGTATCCACGACGCGTAAGGCGCCTTGAAGTAAGTCACATAGAACTTGGGGGTGCTTACCAATTGCCGTCAGGGCAAGATCATCCGCGTAAGCAATGACTTGGCAACCTATACCTTGCAACCGTGACAGCAGGGTATCCACCGTTAGATTCCAAAGAAGTGCTCCCGCTGAAGAAGAAGTCCGCTGAAGTCAACGGCCGTTCAGAGATAGTAACCGCGGTGTTGGGCTCCGCAGCACATCCCGGAAAGTGCGCGTTCACTAGGACTTCAATCATTTCCTCACGAGATGACATCCAGTCACCATTTGGTTTCTGAATATACATCTGGTTCGTCGGACTTTTCGCAAGCACCTTTCGCAGGCGATTTCCCTCCGACTGACCCTCTATACTATCGCAATAATCCTTCCAGGAGTCCCTTTGGGCTTTCCTGGTGGCATTTTTAAATTTCTTCCTGGCTGCCTTGTATGCAGTCCAAGAACCATCGCGCTTTGCTGCATTAAAGAGTTTCCTGCTTTCCTTTCTTAGAGAGGCGATTTCTTTGCTCCACCAGTGTGGCTTCTTCTTTCCTCGCGGAAGTACAAGTGGGCAGGAAGCAGAGTAGGCCGAGTTACAGGCTTCGGTAATGCAATCAACGGCTTCCTCAATTTGTTCCGATGAGCCTAACTCACCGAGAGAAGCAAGGTTTGCGAGAGAAGGCTCCGCTTCATCAGGTGGTGACAATAAGCCTAGCTTACTGAGAGAAGCGTTGTTGAGCAAATTCCCCGAGAGTACTTTCCTAAACTTAGTCCAGTCAGTACGTTTCTTATTTCTGTAAGCGGCCGAGGCCGGAAGTTCAAAGGAGATTACAAATGAGAGATACAGATGATCAGAGAATAAATGGTCGTTCAGAACCTTCCACTCCCTAATACTCTCAAAGAAAGAGCTAGACGTTAAGGTAATATCTAATACCTCTTTCCTATTTGAGGTAACAAAGGTGGGTTTATCACCAATATTACAGATGGCTAGATTATATAATAATACAAAATCAAGCATCAACTCACCCCTGGGGTTGATGTCGGTAGATCCCCATACCGCGTTATGCGCATTTGCATCGGCTCCGATAACTATGGGAAACTTCCTCGAGTTGGCCTCTTTCACCACGTCCAGTAACCGAGCGGGAGGGCAGTCTTGGCGATCGTAGGCCATGTAGGTACTGACCAGCCAGAGTGTTGTGGATTGGCTTTCCACAGAGATGCTCACCGTATCTTCATCGCTGAACTGTGTGAGTAAATTATAAGAAATACTTTTTTTTGATTAATATACATGCTCTGATCTTACCTGCTACAGGGGCCGCCACTATGCGGTAAGCATCTGAGTTAAGTCCACAAACCCTGTGCTTAACAACCCAGGGCTCCTGAACAAAAACTAGCTCCTCCCCTCTATCACTGAGGTGCAGGAGCAGAGCTGCGGAAGCTGCTTTAGAGTGATGAAGGTTTATTTGTAGAACCTTCATCCACAGCTTATAAAATTTCGTCCCCGTCCATCGCTTCTGGCGGGGTTCTATCGAACGCCTCAACGATGGTATCATCGGCGTCCTCTGAATCCGACGTCAGAAGCAGGTTCCCGAACTCCCTCGTCCACCGGTTAAGTACTGATCCGTCAGCAGAACCAGATTGCGTATCGCTATCTGTTTCCGCTGCCGAGTCTGACCTCACCACCGGGAAACTGGCCGCGAGAACCTCCTGGACCTCTTGGTTAGAAGCAGGACCGCTCAAGGCGTTTTCTGCTCCAGATATAAGGCCGCCTTGAGGCGGAATATTGTCAGCCTCGGTCCACCCTCGGTGTCACCCGGCTCTGTCATTTTACCCTCATTCCCTTTTTGGGTTTTGAGGGTAATGGAGCAAAAGCCGTAGCTAATTACTCCCTTACAGTCAGCAAGGATTGGGAGAGACTCATCGTTTATCACCAAGGTGATGTAACGTTGCTGCTCCCTAACCCGCTGACCTTCACTACTTTCCAACCAGGGCTGGTAGTGCATCATTTGAGATCTGGATGATCTCCAGAATCTCCTTAGGACTCGAGGGTTCCTCTGGCACCCAGGCTCTGGCTCGCGGCTTATAAGGGATTTCGTCCCTGTGCACTGCCACCAAGTCAGCGTTGGGCCACAGCTCCCCAAGAGAAGAAATTGCTTCCTAAAGTCGTGCCGACCGTTCATCAGCGCAGGAAACTAATTTGATGCGGCCTTGGTGAAGACCAGCATCGCGGACAGTTGGCGCAGGGCCAGGATTTTTCCGGAGAATCTCCTTGTACACCCGGCAGAGACCCACCAGGACGGACCTCCAGGTGTCGGCCGTCAGGTTTCCTTACAGGTGCCCCATATCCATAACTGCCAGGATCAAGTGGTCCTTAGCCACATCATTGAAAGCCCTTGGAGGGTTAAGAGGGCTGTTGGAGTTAGAGGTTTTGGACCTCTTAGAAGCATCATCCATGTTGTCTGCTGACCGTTGCCGTTTGCTGCCCAGCTCCCTAGGACGAGAGTGAGTGGGTGCAGGTTTGTTGGCGGCATTTCCTTCCTGAGGCCGCTCACGACTTTCGGAGAGAATGCCCCTCGCCCTCTCAACCACTTCCCCCATGCTCTCGGGAACCGGGTCATTGCCGAACTTCCTCAGTAGTCTAGAAGCGGCACTTCTGTCCCTCTTCGCCCTGACTGCTGGTCGGACTACTTTTTTGGTCCTCGAACCACTGGGACCTGGGACGCCTTTGCGTTCATCCGACTTCTTACCCCCAAGGGGCTTGCGGTCGGTGGTACTGTCCGTGCAGGACTTCCGGGTGCCAGTATCGCCTTCACCCGGTGCCGCTTTGGAGCTACCCTCAAGGGGTGTACTCGCAGCTTCCCGAGATGTGGACGACTGACACGAGAGGTCAATTGGCCGTGCAGGCTCCGCTTGCAACCCAGATGCCAGTTGGCCACTACCCACCAGGGGTTTGTTGCTACTGACGCCGGGCGCAACATCCTGTTTACTTTGCCGTTTAGGCTCCTTCGGGACCGATCCAGCGGCTACCGAAGGTGTCGTTTTTAGACAGACTTTAACGCCGTGTCCGTCGGCGGCATTTTTACCCGTGCAGGGATCCGGGGCTAAATTTTTTTAATTCATTTTTCAACTGGTTCGTTGGTCGCCTACTGAGCCGAAACCGTTCGGCGACCCAATATATGGGTAAGGGGGAAAAACGGTCGGCCTCAGCAGAGCCCCGTGTTCCCATCCAATGGGCACGGTGACGCCTGACACCCTGGATTAGGGGGGCGTTTTATACCTACCACCAGGTACCCCCTAGAAATAGTCTAAGTATGCCCACCCCAGCCCCCCTTGGGCGAGCCCGTACGGCCTAGCACTAGACCTAGACGAGACAGGGGAGTTTATACCTCGGCCTTGGCTAGGCCCCGCCTGCTTGCACCACTGCGGCCATAGGAACAGCCTACCTTGCCACAGCGGTGTAAGCCCAGTCGGCACCCACTAGGAGGATATATCTAGGAGGATTTTCGCGAAAGCAAATGTGCTTTTCAAATGCTTAGTTTGAAGCACGCGTTTAGTGCGTTTGTACAGATAAACACGTACTATGTATAAATGTGTGTTGTCACCGCTCTACATGCTTGGTATACATACCCAGTACGGCATAGCTCACATAATTACCCCAGAAAAATTGATTTACTTCTACTTATGTAGCAATTAACTTCAAATTGATGTATAATCACCAAGCAGCCTCATTGAGATAAACCAAATGCTTAATTTTTTGATACATATCTTTGCAGATAATTCAATATTAGTTGGAAAATCATCTAACTGTGGGAAATTAACTATTTCAGCATGAAAAGACATCTGAAAAAGAAACATACTGACTTTGAAGTGCTTTAAGCCAAATGCATTTTAAAGTAGTTGAAATCAAATAAAGAGTCGGACTTGCTGCTTGCACACAATTCAAATTGAACATTTGAAAGCACATTTACATGTCTGGCTATAGTTGAGAGTGCAGGGATGCCTTCTTAGTTTCCAGACAGTCCGGGCTCGAATCCCAACAGAGACAACATGTGATGATGATAATATAATTTTTTTTTTGTATCTTGGATATATGAAAAGGATCTGTGAAATGCCGAAAGAAAGCGTATTCAAACGAAAAATACACACTTTGAAGTGCTTAAGCCAAAAGCATTTTAAAGTAGTTGAAATCAAATGCAGAGTCGGATAATTGACTTATGCCTAGGACATCGCCATGTTAAAGTCAACAATTCGTTCCAAGGAAGAAACACTCAGATCTTCAACTAGTTGTGGTGGATAAAAAACTGGTTGAACATCGATATTTAAACTAGTTTCTTTCCGTACTGGGTATGTACATACACTTATGTCGAATATCCACTAGGTATTGAAATGACAAAAAACGTATGCCATTTAAAAAAAATCCATGTGGAAATGAACTTAATGACTGATTTTTTAAAGAAACGACACGATTATTTTTTAATGCCCGACTTTGTCATTTGTCATTTTTGCCATTTAATGCCTAGTGGAAATCCAGCATTACTCAGGTGTGGACATTCAAATACCTGCGGGCTAAATTTTGGTATGAAAATGTTATTTTTAAATACGAAGATTTTTAAACGATAATCAAATAAAAAATATTCATTTTTATTATGCGTTATTTCTCTCAGTGTATATCATATTTGATTCCAATAAATGAAGAAGGTTTTTTATGGCAGAAGTACACTCGGAGGATTGCTATTTTCTGCCGAGGGGCGACCACCATTTGAAAAAAACCTTTTTTGGTGTTGTTGGGCCCTACTACTCAATCCGAAAAAAAAACAGAAAAAATGGAATAAAGCACATATTGAAAAAAGTTAAAATAACGCGAAACGTGAATTTCCACTTATTTTTATTTGTTTTACCTTTGATCTAATGGTGATTTCGTTTCTACCAAAAAATTTCGCCTTTTGATTGCCCCTTACTCTTTTCATGTTCGATTCTAAATTAAAGGCAAAGGGTGAGAAAATTTTGTGTTCGTTTCTTAAAATGCCACACTTTTGTAAGGCAAAAAAAGCCAATTTTCTGCCCTTTGAAGCTTTGTCACAGGAGATGGTTGCCCTGAAAATCAAACGGTTATTTAAAACGACAATATTATAAAATGCTTGAACTATAGAAAGGCAAGAAGGCAAAAAAATGCCCTTTTACAAGGTTTACTGTAACATCAAATACATTTTGCACCAGGGAAGGGCACGATTTTTTGGAAGAAACGAAATCACCATAAAAGAATTTGTTTTGCATTGCTCTTTTCTAAATAAGAGCTATATTCACTGTTAATACTTAGTTTAATGTAATTTTTGGTCATGGCTTCATACCAACATAACCATTTTCACTGTACGAAAACTTTGTAAAAGAAAACCGGTTTATTCAGTTTTTTCTTATTTTTAAAATCGGCAACCGGTTTTGCTTAAAAAGTCGAAAAATCGAATACCCGTATCCGTATGCGTGTGTTTGACCTTTACGCTTAGAAGCGTAGGTTCAATCCGCCTTTAAACATATGTATGCAAATTATCGTACTTTTATTTCATAAAACACATTTGTAAAAAATAACAGAAAGACAATTTTTAACGAACATTTTACAAACTTCAAAGTCAAAAGCGGCTATTTGTGTAGTTTACTGTCAACTTTTATTTTTATTCAGCCCAGTTTTTGGTTTTAATTGATAGCTAAAAAAACGTCTTAATTCGGCATTCTTTATCACTGCTTACATACATACACATGCACGGTTGCCACACGACAAAAAATTTTCTGACCAGAATTTACAAAAAAAAAGTTACCTGAAAGTTACCAAGTAAAAGACAATGTTTTATTATACAATAAAGTGTAAAAACAAACCTCGTTTATTTGCTATAAATAATACATGGGTACAATAAATAGTTTTATTAGAGAAAAGTAAACAAATTCATTTACATATCGATGGCTGAGTGGAAGATCGACCTATCTCGGCAGCCAGTTCAAAAACGCTCTAGCTCAGAAAACTTTTCAAGAACGCCCTACTTCAGAATTTGATTGAAAAACGCCCTTTTTCAGAATTTTATTGAAAAACACCCTATCTCAGAATTTGGTTGAATAACGCCCTATCTCAGAATTTGGTTTAAAAACGCCCGGTTGGGCGGGAATGGAGGGTAGAAACCGTTGGGATCAATTATTTAATTAATTAAAAACGCGCTTTAAGGTCTTGTTTTTTGGACGGGATCTTAACCTCAGAACAAAAAAAAAA